>NW_019231313.1:357063-397267 GCF_002742605.1 Olea europaea var. sylvestris
AGTAGTAACTACATGGAGCATGTTTGGGTGTTATCTTTTTATAGCATATTCACCACTACTATTCACTTATTATCCACACATTTAGTAGGACTCGCTACTCATATTCATTATAATCCTATTATAATTTCTCCTGGACAAGCACTTGGAACATGAAGTTTTGGGCAAAATAGAACTATAGAAATAAGACATTATACATAGAATGTGTTTTTAGTCGTAAATCGTCGAATCAACATGATAATGAATTGGCAAAAGAGGATCATGTTGATTAGGAAAGTGATAGTTTTAGGTATTTTGGTTCGATAATAAGTAAAAAAAGTGGACATCAAGTTGATATATGCATCAAACCAAAGCAAATTGGATGAAATAGTGCTACAGGACTCTACGTGTTTCAAAGATATCTAGGAACCTAAAATGTAAGTTTTTCGAAATAGTCATTACATCAAAATTGGATGATTTTTAGTTTTGGGCTTTTAAAAGAAACTTAGTAGAAATGAGAATGTTAAAATGGACACTAAAATTGTATTCGACACTAAAAAGAAATTAAATAAGTACTTCTTAAATTCTACTTTGTGTTAGATACTTAGATCAGGATTATTTTCTCAGTTAGTTTATTAAGTTTTAATTTTTTATTAATTTTTTACATAATTTTGGATTGTTTAAACCATATAAATGAGGGTTAACTCTTTGTTTAAAACGCACTTAGGTTTTTAAATACAAACTACTCTCTGTGATCTCTCTCTCTCTCTCAAATTCTTCTTAATTTTCATAAATCGCTATTTGTGAATTCTATGTCAATTTGGATGCCTATCTGGACCATAACTTGCGAAGTCGAGTTCTTTTCAACTGGGAAGAAATGATGCTGTATTATAAGTGTATTCAAGGCTAAAAAGAAATTGATTGAATTGGACTTCTTTAATCTAGTTTTTGTTAAATTAGGATTATTTTCTTAGTTTCCTATTTAGATTAGATTTTTTATTAATTTCCTACGTAGTTAGGATTGTTTTAACTCATTGTTTTAAACAAACTTTGATTATTGAATACAAACTACTACTTTTTCTGATTTCTAGTCTCTCTCTCTCTCTCTCAATTTCTTTTCAATTTTCATAAACTGCTATTTGTGAATTTCGTACAGGAGCTTCCTGCATCACACACTTAAATGAATAAAATAATATATTAACAAGTGGATGTGGAAGCAACTGATGTTAAACTGAATGATGATTTAGATAGTTGTGACACGTCTTTTTCAAACTCAAAGAAACTTCTATTCACAAGAGTGACGTGAGCTTAGTAGAACGTATTATAAGAAGGACAAAAGCTAAAATTAACACTACCTGATGTGGTTTTAAAATATTGGATCTGCTTGGACTTCTCATAGACGTAGCACTAGATTGAATAGAGCAGCGAAAATGTTTTCCTGTAATCGGCTCTAAGTTTAGCAGAATTAAATATTTTCTTCTTTATGTACAAATGAATTGTTATTAGATCTGACTGGACTTAGTGGATGTAGCTCTAGATCGAATATAGTAGTGAAAAAGCTCTATTGGAATTTTATTTATTTATTTATTTATTTTTATTTTTTTGTACGGATGGACTGTTTTTTGGCCATCTTATCTGTAAATTGATTTCTTGCCTTCAGGGTTCAACTGGAGTCACATTTAATGATGTGGCAGGGATTGAGGTAGCAGTGGAAGAGCTCCAAGAGGTAGCATTTAAAAACTCATGATATTCTTGTATGCATTTGCATCACATAAATGTATCACTGATTTCTCGATTTGTTTAAATTAAGTGAACCGATTTTCTGAACTCTTGATGATTTTGCAGCAGATCAACGTTGTCATGTTGGCCAGTTTTTAGATTATGTTCTATACTTAGAATTAAAAATAGGCTGTAATTTTAACCGCTTTTTTTTCGTTTTGTAAATTCTAAATTTAGTGCATTGATTTCATTTCATGTTTTTAAAAAAAAAATTCCGCAAAATCATGCAAAACTGTATCGAGTTTTGTAATCTTTTGCTGCTTGTTAGTTGGTAAGGTACCTGAAGGATCCAGAACTATTTGATAAAATGGGGATAAAGCCTCCGCATGGAGTTCTTCTTGATGGACCACCTGGATGTGGGAAGGTTAGTTGTCTTTTCTACGATGACACTAAGTTTTATCAATAGTCTCTAAAATTACACATTGCCTGCCAGACCCTGGTTGCTAAAGCCATAGCAGGTGAAGCTGGAGTTCCATTTTACCAAATGGCTGGACCCGAATTTGTTGAAATTTTGGTTGGTGCTGGTGCTGCTCGTATCAGGGATTTATTCATGAGAGCCAAGGTAACCCTTTGTTCTTATTTAGCTATTGACGATCCTATGTTTTTTCGCATCTTTTTAGACTCCAATTGAGAAGACAGACGGATTTTTTTAAATAAATATTTTTTTTCCATCGCTAAAAGTTTATATTTTTAGATGAGATGGTTCAATGTGGTATCAAACCAAACAAGATCCTACGTCAAATTCTCGGCACTGCCTATCTATCAGGTGTCAGGCCTTTGATATAGGATGAATCTACCATCCACATGAGGGATTTTGTTTAATATAAATCTCAACAAATATATATGTTCCTTTTTAACAAATTAAGCTTTTAGACGAGATAGTTCAACGTATCTTTATGACTAGACAAAATGACGTGGAGATCAGGAGATGGAAAAGACGTTTTTGATCCATATGGGTTGGTAGGAGATATACTTTGTTTTTGTGACGATTTTCTTTTTCTTTTTTTTTTTTCTTTTTTTCCAGGTGAATAAACCATCGGTCATTTTTATTGATGAAATTGATGCTCTGGGTGCAAGGTATGGGCGATTCAATGAGTTTATTGAACAAGTTAATTTACTGTAGATATAAGCATGTGGTGTTAATATATTTTCACAACAAACATTGGAACATAAATAGTTTTGATGACCATTTTCATATTAAGTTCTTCGCTTGACATAGTGGAAATTGAGAAATAAAATGGCAGATTTACAAACAGTCACTAGTCAAGTCCTTGACTTTTCTATTACAAACCAGTGCTTTTTCTTAGAATCAATTGCGAGAACTATGCTTCCAGTTCAATTTTATCTGTTTTCATGAATCTGCATCAGAGAATGCAAATGATTTGAAATTGTAATATAGGCGGCAAGGAATATCCCGTGAATCGAAGGACCACATAAACAATGCACAAACTCAAGAAAGGGAGACTACATTGAACCAGCTGTTGGTGGAACTAGATGGATTTGATACGAGCAAAGGTGTTATATTTTTGGGTGCCACCAACAGGATGGATTTGTTGGATCCTGCACTTCTTCGTCCCGGTCGGTTTGATCGTAAGGTATATACCTTATTTATGCATCTGTTCTCTTAAACATGAATTGTCCAATCATTGTTTTTGTTTATCAATTAGATAAAAGTTAAACCTCCAAATGCAAAGGGAAGACTGGAAATCCTAAAAGTACACGCCCGTAAAGTGAAATTATCAGATACTGTTGATCTGTCTAGTTATGCCAATAATTTGCAAGGTACATGTTTTCATTTTAAATGTTAATACAGTGAAAGTTTATATTCTCAAGCTGTAACTTTCTGAATTGTTAAATGAGGTCTGCATCAGGATGGTCGGGTGCAAAGCTGGCACAACTACTTAAAGAGGCTGCTCTTATTGCGGGGAGGAAAAGGTATTTTGAGGAGGAGGAAAAGCACAACACAATTTTGACGGAAGATATGGACGAAGCAGTTGACCGTCTTAGAATTGGGCCAAAGCGTGTTGGAATGATTTTGAGTGAACAAGGTCAAACTCGCCGAGCTGCTGTAGAAGTGGGGGTTGCTTTGACGGCGCATCTGCTTAGGCGTTTAGAGAATGCTAAAGTTGAATGTTGTGATCGTGCGTCTATTATTCCTCGTGGAAAGGTTTTCCGACTTTACCATTTCTTGATTTAATCATTGTCTTTAAATTAATTTCTTTTCCATTTTATTCTTGTTAGGAATATTGTAACCATTGTTTTGTTTCCAACCTATTGCCTTAGTGGCAAGTTGGTCGTCAATCTTTCATTTTCAAGGACGACAACCATCCAAATTTCCATTACATCATCAAGTGTCACTGACTGTCGTTATGAAACTAGATTTTGTTTCCAAACGTGGGCTTGTGCCCTATTTGAAACTAACCATTGTTCATGAGGACCACATGATGATTTAATGAGATTTGGACGGTTTTTGTGGAGACTAATTGTGCAACTATTGAAGAACAACTTGCTAATCAGGTCATAGGTTAGGGATAAATGCTGCTATTTTCCCAAGTAATATCGCTCTCTCCCTTCTTGACGGAAAATTTTACATGCAGACGAAGTCTCGAGTTTTATTTCATAGTCTTGATGAAGACTTGTACATCTTTGAGAGCCGGCCTCAAATGTTACACCGTCTTCAGGTGTGAACTTTGATTTCCTTTTACTCGTCTTCATTCTCCTCCATTTATAATTGTGTTTTTGTACATTTCTGAAGATAAAACTTGGAGGCAGGGCTGCTGAAGAGGTCATTTTTGGCCGTAATATTTCAAATGCATCAGTTGAGTACCATGCGGATGCATCTCGGCTTGCTCATGAGATTGTTACTTTGTACGACTTTGAAAGATCTCTTTATGATTACAGTAATTTGAGTGCGCCTCCGTTAAACTTCAATTTGGACAACGAAACTCACCGGAAGACAGAAAAGTTGACTCTCGATAAGTATGGAAAGACAGTTGCTATGCTGAGAATGCACAGTGCTGCTTTGTGTAAAACTATTCAGGTTTGCTCAAATACACGAATCTTTATACTTTCTCTACTATTTTATCTAAAAGCTTAAGTTGTTAAAAAATGACAACTATCCTCAATGTAAACATGTTTGCATCCATCAAGTTACTAGTACTCGATTTAAGCTTAATTGTATTTTATCATACTATACAGTCGTGTTCAGTTACTAGCCCAGATATCCACGACTGCCAGGGACACTAATATTCCTCTTGTTTGGCTTGCAGGTTCTTCTCAATCGGGAAGAAATCACAGGGGATGATATTGAGTTTATCCTCGACAATTATCCTCCACAAACTCCCACTAATCTAGTACTGGATGAAAAAGATCCCGGGAGTCTTCCATACATGAAGCAAATGCAAGCACAGAGTAAAGAATTAGACTACTTTATTGACTTAATGAAGAAGAATGAAGCTTTTCGCTGATAGAGCTAGCAATTTCAGTGTATCATAAATAGTTAGGGAGGCTGTAAATAGGCGAGTTACTGATTATTTAACTGATTCATACTGTAGAAACATACATGCGCACTTGTGTGTAGATAAACGATGCAATATATACTATGATATGCGGGTAAAAACCCAATGTGAAATACGAGATTTTCGTTTTGCAGAAATCAGTAATTTTTGTATCTAACAGTATATAGATGGTCAAGTTTATGATAGAAAGAAAGGAAACGCCTTGAATTAGTGAAGTACAAAATACAAAAGAAGCTGGCAATTTTTAAACCAGATGTCAAGAATTTATATTCAGATATACAGGACAAGAAAGAAATCCATCCAAATTCACCAGAGACACCTCTGTTATACACAGATTCTAATCCTTAACCCACCCCTCGATTAGTAACCGTTGTAGAGTCTAGTATTACTAGTAAAATTTCAAGTCGCAAACTGCTTCTTGATGACCCAGTGTCAGCAAAATGCGAGAAACAAACAAGATAGTTTCTCAAAGTACCTCTACCACGGCACAAAAGGACCCTATTACTATAGAAGAAACAAATTAAAGGCAGCAGGAATGAAGAAGAATATGTGAAGGTAATTTTAATCTCCACCAACTTCCAAGTTAAAGCCTCCTCTTTCGTTGTCTGTTGAAGATAAATGAAGATTACTTCTAGCTCTCATTTTCTTCACTTCTTGGGTAGAATAGATGAAAATCCTCTGCACCTTGTCACAGAATTCTCTGCAAGAAAATGATAGTATATCAAACATATGCTCATATAGAGAAGGTTCGTCAACCGTCGAAGTTGAATAATATTTCTAGATGAAAAATACAAACAATACATACAGCCATGGATAGTCGCGCATGAGCATCATATCTCCTTCGTCATCAGTAAAAACAATTTCCCATTTATGTCGATGCCAAAGCTCTCCTTTTATTTCGAACATCTCTTCGAGTTCACTTAAAAGCTCATCGAACCCCTTTAACACAGTTAAGTCCACAGCACGACCCACAGCAACTCCTTGCATTTGAACCTTCTCAAAGTATTTCCATACCAAATGAACACATATTTATTTTTATTCATTTAACGTTCACTGTCAAAAGTAGAAAATGTGAAATTATACCTTAGTACAACTTCTAGTGGAGTGATTCTGTCTGCTACGAACCTCCTTTATTGGTGCTTGTAACCGCAGCAGTTGATTCGGGATGCATCCTTCAGAAACATCACTCGGTATATCAACTGATTTCAAAAAACATTTCTCGAGCATTGAAGGGCTTTTCAAATCAATACCAAATAATCTGCAAGTAGCAGAAGTATGTAATTTCCTCCCATCATTTAAGCAAGATATGAGAGTATTGCTCTGTTTTCTGGAATTTGGGGTGGAATGGTTTGACAAAATAGACCAAGCTGAGTCACTTCTGCTCTCTTCTGTTTCTTCAGAAAACTTATTCAGACAAGAATTTATACGAGGAAAAGATAGCCAGTCTCCCTCTACATTAGTTCCAAATGTGTCGTCAGTTCTGTTTTTGATGAGAGTGGCACTTGCGTCTATTTGTTCACTCCTTTTTTCTTCAAGAACGCCCATTACTTTATGTGAGTCGTGGGATGGATTCCAGACAGCAGATGCAGCACTTGGATTTTCTACCACATAGGAAATAGCAACAAAATTACTGAAGCCATAATGCTTAGAAACACTATAAAGTTGTGAAAAAAGGATGTGCAAGGTGATCGAACCAGGAACTCTGACTTCAATATGCGATCGTGGCCTTTTATTTTTCGCTGCCAGTGGCTGAACCAGGCTCGTGGGAACTGATGCCACAAATGGTTCTATCTCCCATGGAGAAACCCTTTCAGGTCTTGGAATGGATGCAGGTTCGTCCCACTGAACCTGAAAACACGAGAACAGCATAAAAGTTCAGTATTTCCCTGTGCTAATTTTATCTAAATGATGCCGCCATAAACACTAACCATCAGTGATCGCCATTTCGAATCTTTCCAATGAGGAGAAATATCTTCAACTCCTGTTATTGTACCTGAGAACCTGATTACTCGGGAAAAAGAAAAGGATCAAATGGCGAAATTTGATGCCGATTACAGAGAGATCAACTTGAGAATATGCAGCAAATAGCAACCTTTTCTCTGGAGAATCCTCGACCTCAAAATGCATCTTGAATCTCATGCCAACTCTGAAACCATGGTTTAGAGCTTCGAGATATTTGTTCAAGCCTATGATGAATTGACTTGTTCTGAAAGTTTTACCACAGATGACATGTTTAAATTGATACGCTCATTATATTAAAAAGAATTCTCATATACAGACATCATTCTCAGTTTTCAAAAGAGCGCAGAATTCGAACCTTGGTTTGTAATAAACAACAAAGAGGGTCTTCGTTGCAACAGAGTGAGATGCAGTTGCAAGCACTCCGAGATGCATGCTCTGACTTGAAATCACAGAGGATGGCATGGAGCTCTGTTGACAAACATGATGTCTAACTCCGACGCATAACTCCCCATTCACTCCCCTATAATTGATAAGACAATAACAATACATAAGAAAGAGGAAAACCAACATGTCGTAAGAAAGACAATAACAACACATAACTCCCCATTCACTCCCCTATAATTGATTGCTGGAGTGTGTAAATTTGAATTAGTACCTCAAAAATACAAAAGAGTCTCCAGCAACTAATCTCTTAGAAGTGACAAATGTACTCCATCCAGTTGTAAGCAAGTGCCTACTTGGTTTGCCTGTTCGAATATTGGAAGATATGTACATGAATTTCCCTCCATGAAATTGAGAATTTGATATCAACGTACTCAACTCAATAGATGCCTATTTATTAGATCAGTATTGGGACAATGGTATTCATGGTCAAGTAATATGCTAGTAATGAGATGAGGATGATTGGCTAAGCTTAAATTGTTACTTACAAGTAAATAAGTTAATTATGTAGGCAATAAGGTTAATGTTACTTTCAATATAAGTAACTTCTTTTACTTGAAAGCAGAAAAAATTAACTTACCCAACCATCTTGGAAACATAAAACTAAATTTACTTATTTAAGCTTAGCCAAACAATCCCATACAAGTTAGTCTCAGCTAAATCAAAAGGAGCTCATTAGGAAGGTAGAAATAAAGACTACCTCTATATATATGCTTAAAGTGCCATTCCATCCCATGCAAATCCTTGGCCACAAGTTCCTGGCTCGGAGTCTGCAGGGTCATATCCTGATCAAAGAACATACATAGTCAGAACAAACTAAAGATCAGTTATGATATTCTATACCAACCAGAATTATATGGAAAAGAAATTAAAAAACAAATACAGAAGTAATGAACACCTTAAAAGAGGAATTATTACCAAAGGAGGAAGGCATTCATTCGCATGCTTACGGAGGACGGAAAATCCACCATGAGTACTTGTATCGGAAGCTGTCAAAACCTTGCAGAACGAGTGAACCGTAGGCCTAGGAGGCTCTGGAGGACATGGATCTAGACTTTTTGGCTCGGTTTGCTACAAATAGTTTCACCCAGTGGTACTCAAACTTTCATCAACTATTCTAGTAAAAACTTGCACACTTGATCCCTAAAAATTATGAAAGCAAGCAGCAAATACAACAATTTTTCCAATAAAAAAGAAGCAAGACTTATTGCTTACTTCTACTTCGGGCATCAGAGTAATTTGTGCATAAACCTCATCAGTTTCTTGTTCAGCCTACAAAAGACACCAATATCATGATTTGTTGACTATTTTACAATGTAATTTACCACTGCAATACTTTTGCTTGCCAATAAAGAGATAGAGAATTGTTATTTACAGGGTTGTCTGTGATGTAGAATAATGAGCCTGAGACGATAAACATAAAACCAAACAAAATTTTCTGCAGTTTTTACAGCAAGCAAACATAAACTAAACTAAGTTAAACCAACGTTGTCGTCAGAGAAAGACAAGTTGGGGATAGAAGGTGAAAGTTTATTGTCTTATCCGGTTGAAAGGCTACATGTAATACAGGACCGATGATTTGCATGATACGTTTCAAATTTCAGTGTGAAAGCCCAAAGAAATATATCAACTCCCCCCCCCCCCCCCCCCCCCCCAAACCCACTATTTTCTGGCTCGTGCTGCCTTCTTATTTCTCACCCCAAAACCAAAAGAAAACTGTTTAAACATTTTATACCCCGGATCTCTTTCACCTAGAGCACTAAAAATAGTCTCTGGTAAAAATTCTCCAGTAGATTTCAAAAATAACAAAAGAATAATGAAGAGTAGGGTAGATAGGACCATACCAGTAGCTGAATGTTCATAACACTACAAAGGATCTTTGAGGGAAGATTGACCACCGGTATTCTCTGATTTAACTCCTGATTTATTGATGCTTCCAACTAAACAAACCCCAAAAATAGCACAAGTTTCAACTCCAAATGAAAGTCCATAAAAATCCCACATAAGGAAATTCAAGATTATCTTAATTTCAAGATTAAATCATAAAAAGATCTGAACTTTCAAGCACCCAGAAAAGACAATATAGATGTGCTAAAAATAAAATATTACTAACTTGTTCCATGTGACCTTGTGGAAAATAGTAAACTCTTTCGTTCATTTTTGGAACATCCACCAATGGACCTGCACAAGCCTTCCATAGCTCTGGATACAAAACATTCTCAACACCAAACCCTGAAAATTCGAAAGAAAAAAAAAATATAGTTTCCCAAACAAGAACAAAAACACTTGTGGACGAACATAAAAGAAAAATAATGATCAGTCTAATTTTAAATTTCTAACCTTGAGATGGAGAACATTTTTTCTGCTGATAAGATGACCTTGTCATGATTAAAGCGAATCTTGTTTCGATAAATAAACTGATCTTTAAATCCTCAATCAAAACTCATATTAACATAATATCACAATATAATACACATAAACTGAATTCACCTCATTACACAGTATTAACAGCACTAATTACTACATGTGAAAATAAAGCCCAATTTATACATTGAAAGAAACAACTGAAAGCTGCGAGATTACAGTGACGCCGGAAAACCTGCTTCTCTTTTCTTTAACCAAATGTGCAAAGAGGGAGGACGTGAGAAAAAATGCCGTTCAGAATCCCAAGAAACAGCTTAGAATAAGCCTTGATTCATTGCTCTGTCTCTATCTACATATATGTGTGTGTGTGTGTGTGTGTGTGTGTATATGTATATATTGCTTTCATTGAACGTGTTTAGGTTGTCCCCTTTTGCACTACAGTATGTTGTGGAGCGTGGGGGTCAGTAAACGCTAACCTAACTATGGTTAGGGTGGATGGACGGCTGTGATGACGACATTTTTCTTGACGGAATGTGGGGTCAATCTTAGCCCTATTTGTTTTCCCAACTAAAATGAAAAATATGGTTGTTACATATTATATCAAGTTATCAAATTTGAATTTTTATTTTTTGTGTGGGATTCATAATAACTATATTTTTCATTCTCATTTTTACAAAAATTAAAAACAAACGCCCCCTTTAATTTTGACCGTTCCGTTATAACGGTTCACGTAGAGACCTTTCAACAATATTTTTGACAATTGTAACTATTTAAAATGGATTTTGCTTTTTGTATATAAAAATAATACATTAACGATTATCGAAAATGATATGAAGGAAAAAGATTGGATAAAAAAATTAATTGCATTTAAAACTATCAAATAATATAGTGCCATTTGGAGATTATATATGTACTACATTTGGAGATTATGTACTATCTTTTTTATTTTTTTTCACTATCTTATGTAAACTTTAATGTACATATAGTATGTTTCATGGGAAATTATGCTGATGCTTCCTCTCTAATGGGGCCATTTCAGTGTCATCCCCAACTAATATTTGTTCTTATTTCAATTTAGCTTAGCTTATATTTGGTCCCATTTTTCAAAATTAGGTTTTTTCAAATTTATTTTTAATCACACATTTCATGAAAATTACAGTCATTTTCAATTTTTCAATTATATATTTTATTAATTTTTATCAAGATTTATTAAAAAATTAATTTTTACATAAACCAAACAGAGACTTAGAAACCTCTAATATGAGCTAGATTCTAAAAATGCTCAACATCCCATATCCTTTTACATTTAGACTTGCATGTTTTGAGTTTTTATTAGATCTCATTCGTATTAAGTGTTAAATAGGTTATAGCTAATAATGATGCAGAGACGACTTGATAATGAATTTATGCTAAAATGTTTACATTGAAGTAGCTAAGATTAACCCCTGCTTGATCCTCATTAAATTAAATTACATTACATTCCATTTTTCTTTCTTCTATTTTCAATCACATAATCTTCCATAAAATAATATTACACGTAAATCGAAAATTTTTCTTTCTTTTTCATCCACTCATTTTTCTAAAAAATATTATTCCCCTCATTTTCATTTTCAGATAATGGGAATCAAACAGGGGCTAAATAGGACAGCCGATAAGTATGATTAAATTGTTATTTTTTAGTTTAGTTTTTTTATATTTAATTTAATTTGACGTACGAAACATATCTTAATATTCATAGCAAATTATTACAAAAACTAACCTTTAATTTTTCATTTTAATTTTTCAATTGATGAAATTTTTATTTTTATTTTTGTTAATTTTACCAATCTAATTTTGCTGAATATGAAGTTGAGAAATATCGAAATAATAATATCTTATTTCTTGTGAACATAACAAAATGATGAAACTCACTAACGCCGTTAAATCCTGTCGCCATCTTATTGGTTGGGCAGCTACGGAGCAGGCAGCAGGCTTGGCTCCAGTAAGCCCGGCAAAGAATTTTCATCAAATCAAGCATTTCTCCTTGGATATTGACCTCCAGGTCAGAGCGAAACTACCAAAATGCCACCAGTTCGTGGTCCCCGCCAGAACACGTGAGAATTTTTTTTTCTTAGCCTTTTACTCTACGGTTGGATCTGAACGAGTGTTTGCAGTGGTCCTTAATCGGTACGATTCATCAGAAATAATCAACGGGTCATAGACTGACACGTGTTTGATGGTCCCTGTCTATTTCATCTTTTGTCTGTTATGGTTGGACCAGTTCAATTAATCCAATTGTACAAAATAAGTTGACAAAAATAGTTGACAAAATAAGTGTTAACAGAATCTTGACCTTTGATTTCAAATTATTTAAAAAAGTGTTTTTGAAATTATTAGTGTAGATATTTTGTAAATCAACTTTGTCAATCAATTTTATACAAATAACATGACTCGGACAAGTTAATGTACCTGAGACACATGTGATCATATCCATACTTATTTGTTGGGACTATAGTTAATGTACCTGGGACACATGTGATCATATCCATACTTATTTATTGGGACTATAGTTTCAATTTTTAATGTTGTTTCAACAATTTGCCTTTTAGAAAATCAATTTAGACAATGACTCGAAAAAGACAATGTATAAAAGGTTAAATAATCGAATTTGAAGTAAAAATTATAAACAAATAAAAATAAATAAATTTTGGATGTGAATTAGCTGGTTTAGAGGTTGTTTTAAGATATTCCACATTTCAACTTTTACATAAAACAAAACTGAATTTCGAATAGGTCAAGCTAGTATGACTCTTATGGCGTGGTTATTTGAGAATTAAATATGAAAAAAGAAATAAAAATTATAGATGTCTTGATTTTACAAATCAACAAATTTTCTAGTCTTTACTTTATTTTTCTTAACAAACGAGTTTTCAACTTCAATTTCGTAGAAAGTAGTTTACATATATAGTTTGGTTCAAGAGTACAATATAGATTTCAAAATTTATTTATTTTTATTTTTATTTTTTTATGAACATGGGTATCCAGACCAGTTTACGTTCACCTTAACTAATCTCACAGGATCCTGATTACAGCCAAATGCTCATTTCAGTGGTTCTGATAGAACTCAAACTGGTGACCATTAAGGAGCAAATCCAAGGCGTGACCACGATTTCAAAAATGTTGTCATTAATAGATGGCTCTACTAGCCGAACCTCCTTTTCAATAAATGGGATTGCGATTGCTATTAATTGAGACAACATGGGATGAGAGTAATTGCAGTCGAAAAGAGAGCGATGAATTTTGTTTTGATTCAAAAGTGATAATAATTATCCTTTAAAGTTTAAACACGATTCTTGAATCTTGATCACGTCCGAATTAAATGATTTTCATATTGATTTTGAATACAAAGATTCCTTTTCTTGAATTTTTTTTTTAATACACAAATTGTAATTTATATTAGCAAATTAACCTTTGGATAAAAAAATATATTTTGTATTATCATTTTTAGATCTTACAGAGCATCGTTGAAGAATATGCCATTTGTACCATATTTTGGCCACTTCTCCTTGTCTAGATTTACTTATTATCTGTCCATCGACCCCTCTTAAATGATGTCTACATATCCCTACACTGATTAAAAATATTAATTGTCAATTAACATGGTACCGGTCTACTGGATTATTCATTTTTGTTCTTAAAGTTAAAGAGTTACGGAGTTAATCACTCACGAGTTAACACGGAGTTCTATCTTCAAACATCATCCTTGATTAAAGGAGTAATTCAAGTGTTTAAGCAGTTTAGAGTTTTTAGTCTTAACATACTTGCACAGCTTTGTGAAATCTGATTACTTTGTTTCAACCTTTTATTATTATTATTATTATTATTATTATTATTATTATTATTATTATAAATCTGACTAATTATTAAAAATTTTAGATATATCAATTCATTAGTTTGAACTTTTTGAGACCGAGCGTAACTAATAAAAAAGAAATTGTGAGGGATTAAATGAATCTACACGTTTTAAAATTAACTTTAATTTTTATAAGAATTCTTGATCGACTCGACTATAGAATTGGTCAGCATTACAAACATAATCGAATGTGGACGAAAGAGTATAATCAAATAAATTTATTTCTCAGCTTTTTAATTTAATAAAGATGATTACTTTGTCCCCTTTTGGGATATATGAAAAAGAAGTAATTTGCATGAATACACCTTTACAAGTTGTATGTATCTATCAAATAATGATATCATCTAATTCTATTATTCTAATGTAATCGGTACGATTCATCAGAAATAATCAACGGGTCATAGACTGACACGTGTTTGATGGTCCCTGTCTATTTCATCTTTTGTCTGCTATGGTTGGACCAATTCAATTAATCCAATTGTACAAAATAAGTTCGCTTAGTACATTATTGAAAGATTAAACAGTGCAATTAGGTTCAGTTTGGTTCTGTTAGAAAAATAAATTGAAATTTAAGTCAAAATTAATTAATAATTTTAATTTAACCACACAATTTATGGAACTCGCAAAATTTAAATCACAAAATTTATCAACTCTTAACAAAAATTACTAAAAATCTAATTTTTATGTAAATCAAAAGGGGGTTTAATAAAAAGACAATGTATAAAAGGTTAAATAATCGAATTTGAAGTAAAAATTATAAACAAATAAAAATAAATAAATTTTGGATGTGAATTAGCTGGTTTAGAGGTTGTTTTAAGATATTCCACATTTCAACTTTTACATAAAACAAAACTGAATTTCGAATAGGTCAAGCTAGTATGACTCTTATGGCGTGGTTATTTGAGAATTAAATATGAAAAAAGAAATAAAAATTATAGATGTCTTGATTTTACAAATCAACAAATTTTCTAGTCTTTACTTTATTTTTCTTAACAAACGAGTTTTCAACTTCAATTTCGTAGAAAGTAGTTTACATATATAGTTTGGTTCAAGAGTACAATATAGATTTCAAAATTTATTTATTTTTATTTTTATTTTTTTATGAACATGGGTATCCAGACCAGTTTACGTTCACCTTAACTAATCTCACAGGATCCTGATTACAGCCAAATGCTCATTTCAGTGGTTCTGATAGAACTCAAACTGGTGACCATTAAGGAGCAAATCCAAGGCGTGACCACGATTTCAAAAATGTTGTCATTAATAGATGGCTCTACTAGCCGAACCTCCTTTTCAATAAATGGGATTGCGATTGCTATTAATTGAGACAACATGGGATGAGAGTAATTGCAGTCGAAAAGAGAGCGATGAATTTTGTTTTGATTCAAAAGTGATAATAATTATCCTTTAAAGTTTAAACACGATTCTTGAATCTTGATCACGTCCGAATTAAATGATTTTCATATTGATTTTGAATACAAAGATTCCTTTTCTTGAATTTTTTTTTTAATACACAAATTGTAATTTATATTAGCAAATTAACCTTTGGATAAAAAAATATATTTTGTATTATCATTTTTAGATCTTACAGAGCATCGTTGAAGAATATGCCATTTGTACCATATTTGGCCACTTCTCCTTGTCTAGATTTACTTATTATCTGCTCATCGACCCCTCTTAAATGATGTCTACATATCCCTACACTGATTAAAAATATTAATTGTCAATTAACATGGTACTGGTCTACTAGATTGTTCATTTTTGTTCTTAAAGTTAAAGAGTTACGGAGTTAATCACTCACGAGTTAACACGGAGTTCTATCTTCAAACATCATCCTTGATTAAAGGAGTAATTCAAGTGTTTAAGCAGTTTAGAGTTTTTAGTCTTAACATACTTGCACAGCTTTGTGAAATCTGATTACTTTGTTTCAACCTTTTATTATTATTATTATTATTATTATTATTATTATTATTATTATTATAAATCTGACTAATTATTAAAAATTTTAGATATATCAATTCATTAGTTTGAACTTTTTGAGACCGAGCGTAACTAATAAAAAAGAAATTGTGAGGGATTAAATGAATCTACACGTTTTAAAATTAACTTTAATTTTTATAAGAATTCTTGATCGACTCGACTATAGAATTGGTCAGCATTACAAACATAATCGAATGTGGACGAAAGAGTATAATCAAATAAATTTATTTCTCAGCTTTTTAATTTAATAAAGATGATTACTTTGTCCCCTTTTGGGATATATGAAAAAGAAGTAATTTGCATGAATACACCTTTACAAGTTGTATGTATCTATCAAATAATGATATCATCTAATTCTATTATTCTAATGTAAACTTAACCAACTAGAGTTTCTTTCTTTCGATATTGTATGCTTAGTACATTATTGAAAGATTAAACAGTGCAATTAGGTTCAGTTTGGTTCTGTTAGAAAAATAAATTGAAATTTAAGTCAAAATTAATTAATAATTTTAATTTAACCACACAATTTATGGAACTCGCAAAATTTAAATCACAAAATTTATCAACTCTTAACAAAAATTACTAAAAATCTAATTTTTATGTAAATCAAAAGGGGGTTTAATAAGTTTCGCCAAATCTCTTTTTTAAAATTCGATCTCCTTCCCTTGGTGTTAAACAAATTGGGCGAAGAGTAGGACACGAGAGATGGTATTTTATTCTCATGTCAAGAAGAGCTTACCAAATATATTATATTATTATCAAAAAGACATTTATTAAATCAATATTGTGTACTCATTATTAAGATCATCGAGTGTGGATTAACATTTCTATTACGAGCTTTTATTTTATTGATCGACTCGACTATAGAATTGGTCAGCATTACAAACATAATCGAATGTGGACGAAAGAGTATAATCAAATAAATTTATTTCTCAGCTTTTTAATTTAATAAAGATGATTACTTTGTCCCCTTTTGGGATATATGAAAAAGAAGTAATTTGCATGAATACACCTTTACAAGTTGTATGTATCTATCAAATAATGATGTCATCTAATTCTATTATTCTAATGTAAACTTAACCAACTAGAGTTTCTTTCTTTCGATATTGTATGCTTAGTACATTATTGAACATGATTAAACAATGCAGTTAGCTTCAGTTTGGTTCCGTTGGAAAAATAAATTGAAATTTAAGTCAAAATTAATTAATAATTTTAATTTAACCATACAATTTATGGAACTTGCAAAATTTAAATCACCAGATTTATCAACTCTTAACAAAAATTACTAAAAATCTAATTTTTATGTAAATCAAAAGGGGGTTTAATAAGTTTCGTCAAATCTCTTTTTTAATATTCGATCTCCATCCCTTGATGCTAAACAAATTGGGTGAAGAGTAGGACACAAGAGATGGTATTTTATTCTTTTGTCAAGTAGAGCTTACCGAATATATTATATTATTATCAAAAAGACATTCATTAAATCAATATTGTGTACTCATTATTAAGATTATTGAGTGTGGATTAACATTTCTATTACGAGCTTTTATTTTATATTCTTGCTTTGGAGAACGTAGGACAAACCAATCACATTAAGGTTATGTGTGTGCTCGTCTGTCCCCATGCTCGATGAGTCAAGCGGCTACGTACACCAACATCTAATAACACCGGTTCAGCCATATATAAATACATTTGCTTTTGACTTAGTGCTGATTTGAATCACTTCAAAAATACTAAAAAGTTGATGCTAAAGTTAACCATTAATTTTGGATTGATTGGTGCAAAAACCCCCACCTATTAAACATGGTGTACAAAACTTTTCTCCCTATTGGAATTGGCGAAAAAGGTCCAATTTGAAACTTGAAGTTTGTTTTACCCTTCTACCATTCATTTTCTCGATAAAAAGACATGAAATGACGAATATGCCCTCATATTCAAATAAAATAAAAAGAGAAAAAAAATAAAGAATCAATTACAAACATTGTCTCAAAGTTTTCAAAAAAGGACAAATGAATCTCAAATAAACAATTAAAAAATCGAAACTAAAAAAAGAAAAAAATCACTTCATCTTCCTCGTTTCTTTTCTACCACCACCATTCACCGCCATCGCCACCGTCATCGTCACTACAACCCACCACCACCACTATCCTTTAGTTAATTTATGACAACAAATGCACGTGATCACTTTTCTTGTTTATTATAGTGAGAACTTGCGTCATCGAGTGGA
Organism: Olea europaea var. sylvestris; assembly: GCF_002742605.1. Classification (NCBI taxonomy): domain Eukaryota; kingdom Viridiplantae; phylum Streptophyta; class Magnoliopsida; order Lamiales; family Oleaceae; genus Olea; species Olea europaea. The sequence goes on from NW_019231313.1 coordinate 375,200, forward strand.
CGTGATTGCTTTTCTTGTTTCTGATTCCACTCGATTTATCAATCCATAAAAACACTTCGGTTAATCTAACATAGCTAAAGTATTCCATCACACAATAAGCATATAAAACGAGAAAATAATTTTCCAAAAGAAAAGTAAATCTGAGGGCGAATGAGAGTACAATATATAGAGCCAATCGCTAAGATAGAAGTGTTTGCCCCAAGTCCAAATGGACTAGTTCATATTTGAAATCCAGCCCACGTTAGCTCCCACAATGTAGAGCACCGCCGACAACAATGGGGACATCATCAACATAACAATGCATGTTAGCACCGCCATCGCAACCCACCAATCAATGCTCCTCCTTACCCTCTCCATTTTTGGTGGTCTCTCTCTCTCTATCTTCCTCTCTGTACTATGTATGTGAATGTATATAGCCCTTGTTTGAGCTCCATTTTGGGGAAAAATGCATTTTTGAATAGTGTAGTGATGGAAATGTGTGATTAAAATATAAGAAAAAGTTTTGAATTTGCATGTAATATTTTTTTATTGAAGAATGTATGGTTGAAATGATGTCAAAACGCTATTTAAGAATGCAAGAATTGGGCTCAAACAAGGGCATAGATTAATGTGTAAACTGGATTTACCTGTTTTCGCCCTGTAGTTATGAATTTTGTGATTATATTGGCGTGTGGGGTATAGTACAATTCTATATTGGTAGCATAAATGAATCCGGGGTGATCATAGTGGCGGCGGTGACGACTACAACAGTGGCAGTGGTGATGAATGGTGGGAGTAAGAGAGATATGAGGAAGATGAAGTGGTTTTTTTTTTTTTAATTATTTATTTGGGACTCATTTGTATTTTTTAGGAAAATTGAGGACTATAATTGCAATTAGTTCCTTCCTTTCTTTTTGAAAGAAGGGTACATTCGTCATTTCACAAATTTTTATTGAAAAAATGGATGGTAGGGGGTGAAACGAGCTTCAACTTTCAAACAAGTACCTTTTTATGATAATTCCAATAGGTGGGGGATTTTGAGCCAATCAACCTTCATGTTATTTATTTATTTGAAATTCACTATTTTTATCAACTTTTCAATTATCCGTTCCATCAACTTTAATCAAAATCTGTTAAAACTTTTATCAAATGAATAATTTTATCCAGCATTAGTGGTGTTAAACACCGATCTAGATGTCAACATATCATACATTCCATTAACATCTAATTTAATGCTATAAATCTGCCACCTAAATTGATTTAATCATTAGCGGTGCTAAATAGTATTACTCGTTAATCGTGAAGCTACTTAATATCTTCTCCACGTATAAAGGATAACATATGGTTTGGGAGAAGAGACACGTGACTTTGACAAGTGGATGTAAATAGCCATTCTCTTCACATAATGAAATATTGGATTGACAAGTAAATTTAAACATATGCTATTTACTTGCTTTCGGATTTCTGCTTCAGGCTATTGTTGTCTTCATGATAAGGGCTTACATGTTAAGAATTACCTATCTTGATATTAATGCAGAAGAAATTGAAGATATTTTGGAAGAATGGCAAACAAAGCATGATAATATTTGGATAAGTTTAAGAGAATTGTAGATTTTATTTCTTTGAAAAAAGATAGAAGGTAATGATATGATTGCTACATCCCATGTGGAGACCAATTTGGTTATTGTTGTTTGGCCACCTTAAACAAGAATTTTAAAGTTCGTCTCTGTCTGCTTTCCCCACTTTCCGACTCCCATCCCACCTAGGTTTTTGATGATGTCGATGAGGGATACCCACTTCTTTTTTGAGATGTCGATATGGGCTATTAACGTTTATTTAAGTTTAGCCATGTTTGATGGAAACTATTTGAGAAAAATAATGTTTTGAATAGTGAATTTTTGGAGAACGTGCAGTTAAATAGTAGGGAAAATTTTTAAATTTACTTGAGAAATATTTTATTGTGTGAATGTGATTGAAAATAAGTATATAGAATTTTTTTTTAAAAAAATAATTGTTACCAAACATGGATTTAGTTTGCAAATTATGGTAATTAGAATTTTGATGCTTTTTAATTTTTACGATTGTAAATTCTACCATTTGCGTTAAAGACGTGGCTTTGTCAAAAAGAGTTTCAATTATATATTTCAAAAACTTCTATCACAATCTACTATAAAATCTAATTTTAATTTATACCAAATTTGATTACTTTTACTCGTGAATAATGTCATGTCTTGTCAAGTATAACAGTAAAAGCAATCAAATTTTTTACTCGTGAATAATGTCATGTCTTGTCAACTATAGCAGGAATCTAACTTAGATTTGACCAAAAATTGATGCATTAAAATATTGCAATTTCGATTCTCTCTGTGTTTAATTTTGATTCTGGATAACTTCCATTAGATATAATTAATTAATAATATTAAAAATTTAGTTGCACGTTGGACAAGACAAATCTAACCCATTACCATGCAATTCTGAATTTACGTAAATGAATATCGTATATGTTTAGTTATTTAAATAAAAAGTCAAAATTTTAATAGATTTTGATAAAATTTGATGAAATGTGTGGTTAACGCTTAACATCTAATAAAAGAGGTGGTTAAATTGAAATAAAAAAATTTTCAACTTTTAACCTACACCAAACAATAACTTAATGAATAATATTTTTCAATTATTTTATTCAATTCAATACAATCCAATCGAACGTCTAAAAAAATACCATAATCAAGACGAACCATTTTATCCTCCTGCTATTGGTCCATCAAGTAAGATCCAATGGCATGCTGAACAAGGCCGTCAAAAGAATCTTGTATAATCTAGTAATTCGATTGAAGAGAATAATTAACTTTTCGTAATGCTTATATTTAATATAGCCAATTAGATTCACGTATATCCACTAATTAGGCTAATTAAATTTTAAATTTGGACATAATAGAATGGATGCTTACGGTTAGTGTGACGCTAGCTGAAATAATAAAATAAAAATTCAACTTTGTTAATTAACTTTCTTTTGAATAATACAGGATTTTATTATTAATATAATATACTTTAATTTTTGCTATATCATAGCATCAAAAGATTCAAAATCGATTCACAACCTTATTAAGCACTTGTTTGGGCTCCATTAAAATCAAAATGCATTTTTCTCATTCTTCTTTTCAATCGCACATTTTCAATAAAATATTTTTTTTCCCGGAATTTGATTTTAATGGAGCCACTAAACATTTACATTCACTATCTGCAAGACATTTTCAAGAGAGTTTGGAAATAACTTTTTCGCGGATTTTTTTTCATCATTTCAAAATAATCGAGTGAAAAGTTGTATAGTTAATGTACCTTTATTCGATCATGTTTAGATCATCCAATCATCTCGTAGATATAGTAAATCTAATTAATCAGGTCTTGTTTTTGTTAAAAAAATGATGTGAAAGCTAGTTCATATAGTTGGCAAGAAGGCTTTCGACTATTTTCGACATCAACAGTTTTTACTCTTCGGTGGTTACCTGCCAACATAAATAATTTATTGAGTGGATGTTATTGGTCGTCTATGTTTGTTTTTTAAATAGATAAATTGACGTTGGTGTTATGCCCAACAGATAATGAACGATTTGGAGTGTTTCATATGACGAGTTAATATAGTTTTAAACTTTCATTGCAAGAGTTTGCTCAAGATTGGACGTAATTTAATCGGATTGGAGTGTTTTACATGACAATTCGACATAATGTTAGCTTGTGATTGCAACTTCAGATTGGGTTTATGTGTGAGTTGGACGCAAATATTTATGATTTACGATGGAGTATGAGAGAGATGAGTAATCAAGCTTAGTCGCAATATGAACTCAATGCCATCTAACAATATTAATGAAGCAGTCAAGCTACACGTACAGAAAAAAAATAGTATTATTCATTCATTCGCATCATTCTCTTTGAAATTGTAGGGAAACATTCTTTCGAGTCTCACCATCACCCATTTATGAAAATTTTGCATGGGGTTAGACATCTAAAGAAAAATGAATCCAACCTACATGTGAGTGAGGGAGTAAGTGAAAATACAATTTATATAAATAAATGTGTCACTTCTCTAAATAATTAAAGCTTTTAGAGGTGGTTAATATTGTATCAGCAAAGATCCTATATTGAAATCTTCTTGTCACGTGTTGCCAGGGTCGGTCGTGGGCATATTCAGGCCCAAAATCACAAAGGGCCTATTTTGGCCCAAAGTTTTTTTTTTTAATAATATTAAAAGAAAGAAAATGAAGAGAAAAATAGTTTTTCATTAATTGTGAGATAACCGAGATATTTGTTTGTTGTTTTAATCTTAAGTTTTAAATTAACAATATGTTGTATAATATATCGTTGAATTTTACATTTACGTTGATTTTGACGGCCTAATTTTTGGACTTCGCCTCGGGTCCCGACAACCACAGGACCGACCCTGCGTGTTGCCTCTCATGAAAGATGACTTCGGCCTATGGGGGTGTTGAAGATACTATTCAAATAATGTGTCCTCTTCACATAGTTTAAGCTTCTAGACAAGAACGTTAAAAATCTTCTAACTAGACAAGTGCATTAGAATGCAGGAACTCCAATTTCTTGCAAAGCTAAACAATTCTCCACGAAGGCGAAAATATTAAAGGAACGGTAGGCATAATCAAAAGTTGAAATCCTACTGAACTGAAACCACGAGTAGGAAGTGGAGTAGCCTCACTTAGCAGTAGTTTTTTCTTTTGTTCAGTCATTTGCGACATAACTATATACTTCACATGAGTTGGATGGCTAAGCTTAAAAACCAAAAAAAGAATTCAATGGCTTTTTCGACAGTAATTGATACTACGAAATAAGCTGATTCTTTTGTAGAAGAAGAAAGGCCAAACATGCTCTTATTGTTTATGACCTCATTTGAATCCGTCTTGAAGGAAATAATCAAGGCCAATGTTCAAATATGACACATGCTGTCACACCCCTCATTTTTTTTAGTCAAAGTCAAGGAAAAATATTTGGTCAAAGTCAGAGTCATTAAGGACTTAAGTTGAACAAATAACATTTATGGGATTTAAATTGAAATTTCGAGTAATTGAAGGTTAGGAATGATATAATAAAGGAATCCAAGGATTTAGTTTCAATTATGGGAAAAGAAATGACTAAATGTAATATTGTCTGAAGATAGTGGACTTGCCTTGCAATTATTTAATATTTACCCATTAAATAACATTTATTTTATGTATTTTCTCATATATTTTGGGGAAAGAGAGAGAGAGAGAGGAATCGAGAGAAGGAGGAGGAAGAGGAAGAAGAAGAGGAGGAGAAGAAGAATTTTCAAGTTAAGGTTCTTAAATTCTTCAATTTCTCATTTGGTTTAGAATGGCAAGTATAAATTTATTAAATTAAATTTTTAAGGGTTATGGAAAACTTGCTTTAAATCAAAGTCTAGCAAGAATTATGTGTTATTGATATGTATTTAATTATTAAAATAAGTATATGTCAAAGAAATATGTATTTGAAAATTAATGTAGAAGAAAATGAAAACTTTGGAAATGGGTTTGTAATATAAAGGCATATTATTTGAAATTCTTGGAATTATGTGATGGTAAAAACCTAAATTAAGGATTTGAGGTTGAAATTCTCCATTTTTTTTTAGCAATTTTCGAGTTTTTACAAAATAGGTGCTAGTATTTTGAAATTCTGCCCAGAAAGGTGCTATTTTTGTCAATTTTTGGTGACAGATTTCAATATTCAGAAATTGGTGCCATTTTCAATATTATGGAATTATAGTGCTAGTTTTGTCAATCATCTAATTTTGGTGGATTTTTAGTATTGGAACCAAATTAAGTGTTAAATATTTGACGTTTTGGTGTTAAAATAATTTATATAAAGAAGTATATGTTGTTAATGACTCTAAATGGGATTATGAGATTGAAAATAAAATATGTGAAGTTTTCATTGGTAAATTATTATTTCTAATAGTAGAAAAATACCCACGGAACGCTTGTTAAGGGATATGATTTATTATAGCAAAAGCATGATATCATATTTGGAATTTGAAAGTGATGAGACGACGAGAATATCGAAACCATGATCGACTATAACTTTGTGAGTGGATATAAACTTATTTTTCAGAAATTAGTATTTATAAAATTTATATTAATTCAGAAAAATTATTATTTCATGCAGTTAATTTTACAGCATGATTTTCAGAATAAAGTGAATTTATAATCAGTTGTTCTTTTTAATGTTTGATTCAATTCATTCAAATTATTTAATTAGCATGTTATATGAGTATTAAATATTTCAATATATTTAAAGTTATTTTAAAACCATCATAAAGTACCAAGATAACTTTACCCTAATCTGTACTTGTGTGAATGTGTTTCTACAGTGTATGACTTCATATGGTTATTTTACCCTGTATGACTTCATATGGTTATTTTACTCGCTCTGCACTGGTGCGAATGTATTTCCACCGTGTATGACCAGTTATGGTGATTTTACCCGCTCTGCACTATTGTAAATGTGTTTCCATATTGTATAACCAGAATTACAGAATTTCAGCTCTGCGCGTATGACTAGAATTACGGAATTACAGAATTGAATAACTTTGTCATGTCTATCGGTGCTAATTGATACATGAGTATAGTTATTTCGGGTACTTTTTTTGGTGTGAATTTTCAGTATTATACAGTTTATCAGATTTCAGATTATAGAATTCAATTAATTCTGTTTTCAGAATAAAGCTTTCAACTTATAGTATTGACCAGTAGCAACAAAGAATTGTATGATGCAATCATGTTTTGGTTTTAAAAGTGTTACCAGATTTCAGAATTTTTCAAAGATTTAATAAAACTAGAATTTTCAGAAAATATGTAGAAATGGGAAAAAGTATATTTATTCGCAAATTATCCACTCACTGAGTTATAAGCTCATATGTCTTTTCATCTTTTTCCTTATCAGATAGCAGCTAAATTGAGCAGCTTTGGAGCTTGTTGTTCCGCCATATTGAGTCATGCGTCATAGGTTATATAGCCTACTTTACCAGACTATGTAGTACATGTTTCTTTAAGTTATATGTAGTTTATGTCAGAAAAGGTTATCATGAGTTCACTGCATATTTGGCGTCTTTAGTATATTTGAGAATTGTTGGTTGTAAAGAAAGGAATTATTGATTTGCCGACTTTTTATTTGAATAGTTGTATTTTGAGGGACTGACGTATCCTATTTATATTATAGGTATTAATTTGAGGAAAATTAGTTGTTGTTCAGTGGTTTTAGTTCATATTTTAAGGGGAACTTTGTCAAAATCTTGTTAAAAATATTCTTCAGTCAAGCAAGTCAAGTTGCTTTGGTGGTGGGTCTGGCGTTTACCTGGTATCTACCATCGGCGCACGACACGTGTCGAATCTATTAAGGTGATTCTGGACGGGTCGTGTCACATGCAGTCTCTGACTAAGGTGATAAAAATAAATAAATGATGTAGCTGGGAAACTTTCTACTACAATTGAAAAATCATCAGCAAGATAGTTTAAAGAAGCTAATTATCAATGGACATTAGAAAGAATGAAGATTAATTACACACATAAAGCTGGTAAACCGTAAACTTCATCTGAGTTATGTAATTTGTCCTTTTCTCAGCACGGTACATTGGTAGTGAGTTTGGTACACCGTCCTATATTAAGGTCGATATATGCCCTCGGGGGATTTGATAGTACATGGAAGAAAAACACACGAGCTATGAAGCTCAAATACACACACATAACTTTTCGAGTATAACTTGCACACATTTATGAACTTCTTTAAAATCATACGATTTTAAATTATATACTTATTTTAATAAGATTAATACATTGTTTTGAAATCAATTTCGAATTGAAGGAGTGACTTCGTTGTATTAAGAAAACTTCATGTTGTACTGTGTATTACTAGTGTCACCAAAATAAAGTATTCGTCTATCAAAAGGTGCATGTAATATATACAAAACAAATTCAACATGAAGTCCATATAGTTTTTTCTCACACCACGCTGAAGTTCTACACAAGTTTTTTAATATGAACATATTTCTATGTTTTTTCAAATTTACAAAATGGGTTTGCCATGTACTAGACTCCAAGGCGAATCCAGGGATCGAGTTCAGCTAGGGCAGAACGCGAGTATTGAAAGCTTACTATCAACGGCCAACGTCCATGATAGTAGGGTTGCTTATTAATATTTAATTAAATAGTATTCAAGAAATCGTAAGGATTAGAACTAGAAGAACTAGATATACCGCTAGAACTAGATTTAGGTACGAACTTTCATTTTGGATGAAAAAATCGTTCCATAATCTACAAAATGCCATAATTTATTTTTTAATTAAATAGGCAATATATATTAACAAAATGTCAATATACAGTTTACAATTATAGTTAATTAAACAAGCATTATTATATTAATAAAATTAAAATTATTTATATGCTTATATCAATTTTATATGCTTGTATGATTCCACTTTTTCGCAATCGATTTTTTGAGAACGAAAAGTGAAACCTTCTATTATAATTAAATAAGTTTTGTTGAAAAATTCTTTATGATACTAAGGCCAATTTTCTTACAAATTCATCCACCATTAATTGACAAAACTCTCATATCAGTTGATTAGAGGAAAAAACAAAGAAAAAGAAAACCAAGAAATGGTGCAAAGTATCGGTTAAAATGTTTATACTTGCATTAAACCAGTAAAATTGAACATATATTAATTTGTTACATTATGAGCTCAAAATCAATAAGTGTTATGATGGTAAAGTGGTCAATATGTTTAAGGAAGGCAGTTGGTTCAAATGACCTTCTTTGCATTTGTTTTGATAAAAATTGTTGAAATATAAAATATTACTCTTAAAGAACTTTGAACACAGGACCTCAAATTCAATAGTAGAAGGGCTAACCAGCTGAGCTACCAAAGATATTTGTTGTTAATAAGAATAATTAAATATATAATCTAAAAATTATATCTATTATTAACAAAAAAGATTTTTCCCCAGCGAATCTAGCTAAGGCGACCACCACCACCTAAATCTGTCCCTGCTTGACTCCACCAATGTTAGAGATTATAAATATAATAACATGCCACGTTGCGACTTACAACTTTAAGGTTGAAAGACACATCGGGAAACTGTCCATTGTGGTGTTGAAATTTTTTAGAAAAAGATCACGTCACATGGCATGTCAGACACATATCTCAGGTTGTTAGTGTACCTAGGGAAGTTTCCATGGTTCACTCCACTCGACTTTCATAATGGCAGTATTCGTTAATGGAGCAAAAAGTAAAAGTAAAAGGGAGCTAGCAAGGCACTAAGAACTACCTATTCCGCCGCGTCACTGGTTTTCTTGGATGCGCCTCTCCCACTTCTCCCTGTGGTAACCTCATCCATGCTTTGTCCAGTTCGTTTGTACCTACCACCAAAAGCCACAAATGCTAGACAAGGCCTGTAAGCGTTTATTGGCCACAAACCAAAGCCTAGAACTATCGTAATCCCACCTTGTATCCTTCCCTCACCATTACAGCCCCTTTCAATCTCCTCTTTTCAACATGTCTTACAAACCCTGCTGACATTCACACATGCAAGCAATATTGAATTATAGAAAGAGCTCTCAGTTAGTCGTCAAGTGAGTTAGAGAGAGATGCTCTCAACCTAGTGAGAGAAAAGCTCACTTTGGTGCACACTTGCCTTGAGATTTTTTCTTGTGTTTTCTTGTGTTAATCTCGATTTCTTCTTCATCTTAGTGGAAATTGATTTTAACATATTGATTCTAAATATTATTTAGTCCATATTTTCATTGTTGAAGGATTTCTGGTCGGTTTCAGCTAGTTTCTTTGTCAAAGTTTCTGGCCACCGGCCAGTTTGGAGGTTTTCTGCTTATTTGCCTGGTTTTGGCTGTGTTTTGCTCGTGGAAGTTCGGTTCAGTTGCTCCTTTGTTTCTGTTCAGTTCTAGTAGGGTTTCCTTGGCTTGTTCTTGGGTTTTTGGTTTTCAACCTGTGTTCTACAGTTTCGCTTGGTTTTCTGCTGGATTCGGTTGGCTAGCCCTTTGGATTGTTTGGTTCATTGCTCTTTTTGCTGGGGTTCTCTTGCTCCTTCTTCTTGCAAGTTGGAGCTTTGCTTTTTTCTGGATTCTTGTTGTTCATTGGGGTTATCCACGGTTCTACCTGCTCGACTTTGGTTGGTTTTGGTTTCTGCAAGTGTTGTTATCAGCCTGCTCTTCTTGTTGGGATCCTGTTTTATTCAGTTTTCGTTGTTCTTGCTCTTCTTGCTAGCCGGTTCCTTTGTTGTTCATCTTCTTCCTGGAGTGTATGTATTGTGTATGCATTTTTGCATGTCACATGGGATTAGATTTTTGAATTTGGTCAGGCTTTCCCCCTCATTTTCTACCTCGGTTAGAGTTTATTCCCTGGTTTGCAGTTTCTAGCTTCTGATTTTAGTACTTTGGATTGACATTTTTCAATGAGTTTGTGGCTGGTCCTATTGTGACCCGTTTCCTGTTCTTTTTGGGTCGGGTTGGTGGGCTTTTCCTTCTTGGGCGGGCCATTCTATTGGTTGGGACCAGGTTCCCCCCTTATTTGGTCTTTTTGTCCTAGGCCCGGACGTTCTTCTTTGGCCTTTTATTCTGGACGGTTTTTTTTGGGCCTTCTTTGGGCCTGTTCTTGATCATCTCTCTGGGCCTTTCATTTTTGTGGGCTGTCTCTTGCTGGGCTGTTGATTCTGGGCCGGTTTGTTGCTGGGCTGTTTTTTTTCTGTTTGCTGGATTTATTTCTGTTTTCCTCTTGGGCCGATTTTCATCCTTTGCAGCTAGATGGTTATTTTATAGGTCTGTTTTTGTGGGCTGTGTTGTTGGGCTGTATTTTTCTTGCTGGTCTTGACTCGTTTCTTTAGGTCTTTTGGCTTGGTTTGTGCTCTCTTTGCAACTTGATCGTCCATGGGTAAGAAAAAGGTAAAATCGGGACTGCTCCCCCTTATTATTAAACCTGTTCGACAGCCTCTTGATGAGATTGTTGCTGCCTCTCCGTTGAAATTTAAATTGGGGGAGCATAAGGTGATTAATTTGCATTCACCAAGTGTCTCTTTAACTCTTGGTGAGGAGGATACTGATTCTGAGCATTCTGATTTTGATTCAAAGTCTGCTAAATTGATGAATAATAGTGCTGGAAATGCGATCGGTATGGATGGGCATATTGAGAAAAAAAACCCCATGGGTTAACCTTTTTAAGGATAAAAAAGGTTAACCGTAAATTAGAGGAAAATATCATGCTCAAACCTTTCCATAATCAATCGGATGAGGTTGTGTTGGGTGAATGTGATGAAGATAACATTGAAAATTCGTGGGGATATGGTTTGGTTGGATACTTTGCCGGTAAGTTTTCGGGAAAGTTGCTTTACTCCATTTATGTGATTCTTGGAAGGTGAACTATAAATACTATGTTCACGCTAGTGGTTGGTTGATATTCAAGTTTGATACCGATAGCAAAAGATTAAGTGTGTTGCATGGTGGCCTATACTTAGTCTACGGGAGACCGCTCATGCTCAAAATCATGGCTCGCTATTTTGATTTCAATGATAAAGATGTGAGTACAATGTCGGTGTTGATTAACTTACCGGGTTTACCCTTGGAATTTTGGAACACTAACGCCTTGGGTAAAATTGTTTCAAAGGTTGGGAAACCAATCTCAACGGACAAAGTGACGACTACAAGGGGTCGACTCTCCTTTGCGAGATCACTTGTTGAAGTTGATGCCGCCATTGACCTTGTGCGGGAGGTCAAGATTAGACTCCCTAATGGCACGTTGAGGGAGCAAGAAATTGTTTTCGAACATGAACCAAAATTTTGTGGTTCTTGTAAAGTGTTCGGTCACTCCACTACGGGTTGCAACAACAAAAATTGTGGTGGGGAGAAAGGTAAAGGTAAGGCTGCAGGTTCTTACCAAAGGAAAGATGTAAACGATGGAAAATCAACCTCAATTGCTCAAAAACCTGCTGATCGGGCAACCTTCATGCAGCAACAAATTGAGGAACTTAATGTCTCGATTTTGGATGGGTAGAATGACCAGCAGAATGACTGAAATTCTGGACAGATTGGTCAGCAGAATGATCGACCTTCTGGACAGATTATTGAGCACAGTTTAGAAGGCCAGAAGGGGGGTAAATCTGCCCAGGTTGAGGTGCCGTTTCAGAAAGTAATGAGCAAGAAAAGTAGGGCTGTTGGTGGAAAAAAATCTGCTCATGTAGAGCCCGAAAAATTTGGAAACAATGTGCCTTCCAACTCCATTGAAGCAGGTTCTACTAAAGCTGGAATTGATAAGCTTAAAGGAAAAGTTGAAGTGAAAAAGAAGTCGAGACTCGAGAAGAAGGGTACATCCCTTGCTTCTTCATCATGAAGATCGCTTCTTGGAACATTAGGGACATGAATCCACCCCTCAAACAAAATGAGATTCGAGAGTTTATAAAGCTTCATAGCATTGATATTATGGCAATTTTGGAAACCAAGTTGGGTGACCGGAAGTTGAATAGGATTATGCGGAACAAGTTCGATGGCTTCATGCAAGTAAATAATTTTTGCACTCATCAAGCCGGAAGGATCTTAATTTTGTGGAATCCATCCAAAGTTCTTTTGGATGTGATGGAGGTTCATCCACAAATTATCCATGTTAAAGCTACTTGCAAAGTAACATCTTATGCTTCTCTTGTAAGTTTTGTATATGGTTTTCACACTATGGTAAATCGAAGGCCTCTTTGGAATACCATAATGGAGATAAATGAAAATATGTCGTTACCTTGGTTGATTATGAGTGACTACAACAATGTTCTTAAGTTTGATGAGAAATGCAACGGGGCGGATGTTACCCCGTATGAATTAAAGATCTTGCAACTTGTTGCCTTAACGTGGGTCTTTCGGATGTGCGCTCCATTGGTTGTTTTTACACATGGACTAATGGGTCGGTTTGGAGCAAAATTGATAGGGCTATGGTAAATGATGTTTGGATACAAAATGGGGCTTTTGTTGAAGCAAATTTCCTTCCTTCCGGATGCCTCTCCGACCACTCCCCTAGCATTGTCTCTATACATGACAGTGTGGAGAGAGTTAAAAGCCCTTTCAAGTTCTTTAACATGTGGACCAAGCACGTGGATTTCAATAATTTGATTAGTGATTGCTGGAATTTTTACTTGCGAGGGACAAAACAATTCATCCTTTGCAAGAAATTATGCAAATTAAAGGGGGCTTTGAAGGAACTTAATTGCAAGCAGTTTGGGCATATTTCGAGCAGAGCAATCGAGGCCAAAAATGAGTTAGATTTTGTCCAATTATAGCTCCATAATTAACCCTCCAATACTGATTTTTAGGATTTGGTTGCTAAATTGAGGAAGAAAATCGTCACTTTATGTGAAGCGGAACATAGTTTTTACTACCAAAAGGCAAAGTGTGTCTTCCTTAAGGAAAGTGATAAATGCACCAAGTTCTTTCATTCATTGGTTAAAAGGAACTCTAAGAGGAATTTTATTGCTACCGTTCTTAAAGAAGATGGGATGTATACTACATCACAAGATGAAGTGGCTAAAGAATTTGTGAATTTTTATGCTTCTTTGCTGGGAAAGAAATGCTCCTCTCGACCTATTGACATGGATATTCTTGCAAATGGCCCCTTGGTTTCCTCGGAACAAGGTAACACCTTGATTCGGGAAATTTCTTATGATGAAATTAAAGATGCGTTATTTGATATTGGAGATGACAAATCTCCCGGCCGGATGGTTATACTTCTTGTTTTTTTAAGAATGCTTGGGGGATTATTGGTAATGATTTTGTTGTGGCTATTTTGGAGTTCTTCTCCTTGGGTTGCATTCTTAAACAAATTAATCACATGTCAATTTCTTTGGTGCCTAAATCGGATCACACGCCGCATGTTGGTGATTTTAGGCCCATATCTTGTTGTAATGTTACTTACAAAGTGGTTGCTAAAATACTTACTTCTAGATTAAGACCCATTTTGGGGGGACATTGTTGATCATGCGCAAGCTGCTTTTGTGGAAGGTAGGAGCATCATGAAGAATATTCATCTTGCCCAAGAACTCTAGAGGCATTACAATAGGAAAAAGGGTTGCTATACGATGCCTCTTAAAAATTGATCTTTCAAAGGCTTATGATTTGGTTAGTTGGGATTTCCTTAGAGATGTTCTTTTTGGTTTGCAATTTCCCTCGAGATTTGTCCATTGGATTATGGAATGTGTCACTTCCACATCATATTCTATTGCTTTGAATGGGACTTTGCATGGATTTTTCAAAGGTGAGAAGGATCTTCGGCAAGGCGACCCCCTTTCTCCCTTTCTTTTTGTGCTATGTATTGAATACCTCTCGAGATTGCTCAAAGCTGCCACATATGAAAGTGATTTCAAATTTCACCCAAAATGTGGCCCCCCAAAAGATTGACCATTTAACTTTTGTGGATGATTTGATGCTATTTGCAAGGTGAGATTTTTTGTCGATTAAAATTCTCATGGATTACCTTTCCAATTTTGGTTCAGTCTTGGGATTAAGGTTGAATGTTCTCAAATCCAGCTTGTTTACACCTGGTGTTCATGGACAGCTTCTTGATGATATCATGTAATTAACTTGTGTTCCTAGGGGGAGTATGCCATTTTGATATTTGGGCATCCGCCTTGCATCGGATAAACTTAAAGTTAGTTGTTATGCTCCATTTCTTGACAAAATTACAAGATATTGTGGTGCATGGAACTCCTCTACATTATCTTTTGCTGGAAAAATTGAACGTATAAGGGCAGTTCTTCAAGAAGTTGAATGCTTTTGGCTCTCTATTTTCCCTATTTCGGCTACAATTATTTCTAGAATTGTTAGCCTTTGTCGGACATTCCTTTGGGGATCTAAAAAGCCGTTAGTTGCGTGGAAGAATATTTGCCTTCCAAAGGAGGAAGGGGGCCTTGGATTAAAGGACTAGAAGAGTTAGAATTTAGCGTTAATTGCTAAATCTCTTTGGAACATTCACAATAAAAAGGACTCCTTATGGATTCGGTGGGTCCATCATGTTTATCTTAATGGGACTTGCATATGGGAGGTTCGTCCTAGAAAGGATCATTCTCCACTCTTCAAGAAACTTCTTGAAATTAGGAACATTCTTTGTGCAAATACTGCTGCCCAACAGATTTTTATTCATGGACAACAAAGTGGAACGGGTCATATGGATGCCGGAAATGACCCATCACGACAGGCAGTAAATGGGGAAATTTCGAGTACTGAAAATGCACTAAATAGCCGTTCTTACAGTGTTGGGATTGCACTCAACAGCCCGATTGATGGGCAAGATTTGGACAGCAACACAGGCCGACAGTCTGCTTCACTCGGTAGGCAATTTTTGGAAATTTGGAACGAAAATCTGGGCTGTTTTACAGGTGGTAAATTCAGTACAAAAATTGCCTATAATTTCTTTAGGCCTATCGGTACTTTCAAGCCTTGGGGAGCCGAATTTTGGAAAGCGTACATCACTCTAAAATATTCTTTTATGCTTTGGTTAGGGGCCCAATCAAAGCTCCTAACTAACGACAAATTACTCTTCTTGGATATTGATTGCAAGTGTGTTTATTGTGGCCATTTTGTGGAAACTTGTGAGCATCTTTTCTTTAGGTGTTCCTTCACTTCCACTTTATGGGGGAACATTAGGAGATGGCTCGGCATTACGAGTTCTATGACAACACTTGCTAGTGCTCTTAAGTGGTTGAAAAAGGAGGCCCGTGGGACTTCTAGGCTTAGTAAGGCGAAGATGATTGCTCTTGCAAGCACCGTGTACTACATTTGGTTTACAAGGAATATGAAGATTTTCGAAGACCTTTCACCCGACTTAGATTCCATTGTGAGACGGATCAAGACACATGTATACAAAATTATGTTTACCTTGTATCCGGATGTCTTGATCCATTTCGAATCCTTGGCTTTGGGTCATTGATCTTTGCTTTTGTATTTCACTTTCTTTTGTACATCCCGAGGATGCCCGGTGTTGTTGTTTGTGATATTTGCTTGAAATTTTCATGGGAATGCCCGGTATACTTATACATGAAACATTTTTGATCTATATATTTAAATTTACCAATCAAAAAAAAATTTGAATTATCATCTCAAAACAAATGTCAGTACTTTACATTTTGCAATAGCGATAACTTTTAATAAAATAAATCGAATCATTCAACCATCCAAAATTTACCATCCATTTTGATAATAAAACTTCTTTAATTCCTACATCGAATGGTGATTTCCTTCTCTATTTTGGCAAGTATTCTTCGAATTCTACCTAAAAAATAACAACTTTTTAATCTAGTGCATGCATGAAATAGTTGTGATTTACTGGCGGACCCACATGGACAGATTTTTGGATTTTCCTCTTTTTTTTTTCTTTTTTTTTCCTTGCTTAAAACGTAATTTTCTGCCAAAATAGTGAGTCAACCCAATTAATTTCTCTAACCCAATGCTCCAAAAGCCCAAACTCAAATCCAATTGTAGTAGCGTGTGATCTTATTTTCGTTAATGATACGTTGTTCGAAAAAAATTTCATTTTTGACCCCATAGTTTGAACTGTCTGGGTCTACCCCTGCTGTGATTTCATTATTGCTGGAGCATGATAACATGGGATTGAATTCAATATGGCCATATTCACACTTATTTACTTAAAATGAAAAGATCCAAGTGTAATCACTGGATTATGAGCATGTTTGGCTAAGCTTAGATGTTACTTTTAATTAGCTTTTTGTTTGCCTAATACGTTTAAGCTTTTCAAAAGTGACATTTTGAAGACTTTTAAATCTTACTTCCCAAAAGTACTTCTATTTTTTTTTTTAAGTTTAGCCCTTATTCTGAATTTCATAGTAGCTAATATTAATAAGGCCATAACTCACTATATAAAGACTGGGAAAAGAAAAGAGAAGGCATTTAAAGTACTCTGCATAAAGGATCTCAATTGCATGACAGTCCTAAGCTTCAGTTAAAAATTTTAGGGCACGCATTTTGGTATAAGTAGCACGTATTCATGAATTATTTTGACTTAATTAACGAAAGAAAAAGATAAATATCTACAGCAAACTAAAGGGATCTAATTAGAACGTTAACATCAATGTAGCGAATAATTATTGGAATGAAGAATCATAAATATTATATACAACAAGATATTCCAAAACTATGTTTTCAGAGATCAGTTTCACGCACCTGAGAGAAGGGAGAGAATCAAAATCCAGTACGGATTCACATTGGACAGGGACATTATTGTTCATAGAAGACCCAATTTCCTCCTCTTGTTCTATAATAGGAATTGAAGAAGAACATGTGGTGTAAGTCGGAGTCGGTGTAAAAATTTGTGCACGAACAATACTAAGAGAGAAAGTTGAGCATGTTTGGATATTATGGGGAACTTGTAGGACGGTGTTGTTGGCAATGAGAGTGAGTAGATGGCATCATTACAGCCGCGACCGGTGGCGTTCCTTGCCATTATCTCCTTACTCTCCCTCTCTGCGTCCATTTCCGAGTAAATTTAATGAATGCTCGTCAAACTTTACTATATATTACTACTTGCTTATCGAACTTTACTTCATTACCCGTTGCTCACCCATCTATCCAATACCTTACCCATCCATCACCCATATCATCTCCATTATATTCACTTAACGGAAAGTGCCACATGGCGGATGGAAATCTGACGTGGCATATAACGGAAAGCCAACTGGGCCAAAATTGAGGGGGGAAAAACACGTCAATTGATTCCATGCTTAGTCCCAAAAAGGAAGTCAAAAAGAAACTTAAATCACCCCCAAATCCATGAAGAACCCTACAAATCACCCAATCCCAAAAATGAAGTCATAAACAAACTCGAATCACCCTCGAATCCTATTACAGAAGGAATGGCTAGGGAAAGAGAATGAGTAGAACAACCAGAAAAGTGAAGAAGAAATCAGGGGAGGAAGAAGAAGAAGCTCCAATTTACGAGTTGAAATCTTGAATTTCAATTTTCAGTGTTGATATTCGATTTAAAATATTTGAGGAGCACTGTACTAATATCATATGTAATCAGCCCAAAAGGATATCTGCAATATTTGTATCAGAGAGATTTTTCGTTGAGAGAGGGGAGAAATTGGGGGATACTTTGAATCTTGATTCCACAACACACTCAATAGTATAGTGAATTATATATTTTCCCTGAATCTTGAGAGAAGGCTAAATGGATTTTCTATATTTTCCATATCTACAGCTACAACATGAGGGGAAGACAGAGAAATTGGGTGGAACTTTGGATTTGGTAGAACTTAATACATATGAACGTAAATGAGGGTTCCTCACTTCCTGTTGTGCTTAGCGAAAGTGAATTCTTTCTCAGAGAAAAACATGTTTTACATGTTCTACAGAGAAATGAAATTGCCATTTATTTTTTTTGGCCCAGTTGGCTTTCCGTTATGTGTCACGTCGGATTCCGTCCGCTACGTGGCACTTTTCGTTAAGTGAATGTGAGGGAGATGAGACGGATGATGGACGGGTAAGGTATTGGATAGATAGGTGAGCAATGGGTAATCAAGGTAAGTTGGGTAAGCAAGTAGTAATATGAAGTAAAGTTTGGTGAGCATTCATTAAATTTACTCGTCGATCTCCACTAGAAGCTTAGGCCTTATAGAGGTAAGTAGGATAAATACTGAGTTAATTGTTCTAATAGTCCCTGAACTTAGGTCCATGATTTTGATTGGTCACTAAAGTTTAAAATGTCGAATTTTGATCACTTAATTTAAGTCCATATCTTCCATTACTCACTGGATTTTAAAAAATATTGTACATTACTTACTGTAAACTCGATATTTTTCAAAATTCAACAGTTATACTAGTGAGTGACGTATGACATATTCCAAATTTCAGTAGTCAAAACTAGACATTTTAAATTTTAATGAACAATCTAAGACATGGATCTAAGTTCATTGAGCAATCGAAAATATTGACCTAAGTTCAGTAATAAAAACTTAACATTTTAAATTTCAATGACCAATCAAAGACATAAACCAAAGTTCAACGACCACTAGAACAATTAACTCGGTAATACTAGCTAAAAGTTTTTTTTTCTCTTTTCCTTCTCTTCAACCAATTGTGTGGTTAACATTTTTTTATTTTGTTAAAGAAAATTGAATTTCATTAATGTAAATTGTCACAAACAAAAAAATTCAAACCAAACTCCACCAAACTAAAAAATTGGGTGGAAAAAATGACCAAATCAAATTAAAACCAAACCAAATGGAGTAGTTCGATTCGTTCTATAAAGTAAAATTAATGGTTCTGATTCTCATATCTGAGAATCATTTCATTTTTTTTATTCTAGTTTGATTATAATTATAGAAATAAGAATAAAACTCAATATTTAAATTATATCATTTTTATGTATATATCTTTTACAAATTAGTATATTACAATTCACATCACAAATTTCAAAATCAGAACAAAAAAGATCATGTACCTCAAATTTCTCATTTCTCAATGTGTACACCAAAAACTAGTTCATTACTCATTTTCTCAGCACCATCAATGCATTGATTTTTTTAAATTGAAGACTCAACCTTCGATTTTTTTCCTCAAATGTTCATTCTCTCTCTCAATTAGTATTGAAATAAGAATCAAACTAAACCAAACTAGAACCGAATAGTTTGATTTCGATTTGGTTCATATTTTGAAAAAAAAAAAATACAATTTGGTTCATGGTTCGATTCAGTTATTTGGGAATAAGAATCAAATGGAACCATGTATATCTAAAATAAACTTGAGAAAGTAAGCACTGGTTTAATGTGAATTAAAATGAAATCATTAGTAAATTTTAATAAAATTTATGATTGAAAATTTGTGAATTTCCATTTATCGTCATGCTTAATTAATTACTTATTTCTTAAATGCTATTTAAATTATATAACAAAAAAAAATTAAGCTTCAGCTTTGTAAAAACTTAAAATTCATATTTTAATATAAATCAAAGTCAATAATTAATTTTAACCATATATTTCATAGAATTCTTAATTTTCTCAACAACATATTTAATCAAATTTAGCAAATTTTATTGAAAATATAATTTTAATCCCCACCAAACAAGGGTTAAGTATAATAAAATAAGAAAATTTCGAGACAGAACAAGGACCATGTTCCTCACCCTTTCCACATTTACTATTTGGGACAAGGTGCCCACTTTGCAAGTATAATAAATTATCGATGGTCATTTGTATGTTTTCAAAGTTTGAGGACTGACTTACTATATTATTCACAGGTTGGGGTTTAATAGTGATTTTTTTTTCAACTTTTATTATGGTAATCCTGGTCTTGGGCCTGCTCTTGAATACTCTTTTTTTAAGGGAAACAATCACATTTCAGGCCTAATGTTTACCCCAATTCAAAAATCAAGTAAATAGTTTGAAAATTCAAAAATCAAGTATGTATTTAATTAATTAAAAATATTTATTAAATGAAAGTAATAAAATCACAGGTACATGATTAATGGTCACAAATTCATAACTATATGTCACATAATTATTTACTGATCACATATCGTCAAACTAATTGGTCACAGATTATTTCCTGGTGACAAATCAAAAATTTTATAGGTTATATATTATTTCGAGGTCACAAATAATTCAAATTACAGGTCACATTTTATCTATGAATCATATAAGTCAGAGTTTATTGGTCACAATTTATTTTTTAGTCACAGACACATCATATTTTAGTCACAAATCAACCAAATGATTGGTCACAGATGTCTAAATAATTGGTTACAAATTATATTTCGATTACAAGTTATCATTTCTTAATGTCACAATTTAATAATTGGTCACATATAACCAAATAATTGGTTCACCGCCACCACAACTTGCGATCACCCTCGCCAACACCACAACACCACCACCATCGCACCACCACCATCACCATGACCATCCGTCGCCACCACCGTCAACACCTCCACCTGTACCACCAACAAAAACCGTCACCACATCCAAAAATTAAAAAAACCCCCAAAATACAAATTGATCAGATCCAAAACTCAAAAAACCTCGAAAATACAGATCGATCACTACACCACCAACATCGCAGCCGCCACCTCCACAGTCAAACCACCACCAAAAATACCATTCAGATGCTAGATCCAAAACCCAAAAAATAAAATTAACCAATGGTCACAACACCCCAGAGACCACACTCTTTTTTCCTACTCCACTATAGTCACCATCATCATCATCACTGCCATCGCCACAATCACCACTATTACCACCACACCAACATCAACTCACCATTATCGTCAGCAGCGCCACCACTTCACCACTACCACACCTTCACAGTTGCCAGCCGACAATTCTAAAACGACCACCACACCCACATCAACCACAAATCACCATCACAACAACCACAACAATCGTACAAAAATTACCAAAGCAACCATCGACCACACAAGCCACCATATCCATCGGAGAAATCAAACTCAGAGAGAGAGAGAGAGAAGAAAATAACAAATCTATTGGTGGGCAGCCGCCGTCACCAAGCACTAGATCGTCGGAGTGGGTGTGCATGGAGAGTCATTGGAGTTGTTGCAGAGAGAAACACTCGAGTGTAAACTATGGAATGAAAACCTGATTTATTAGGTAGGAGGATGGGAATGTGTTTATTTACTTTTATAATATTGTTATTATATATTAATTACCTGATTTGTACTTAATTAAACTTCTTACTAGATTTAAGAATGATCTTTAAAATTCTGGTGGGATCTAATTTTACCCTTTTTAAATACGGGCCAATCCAGTCAAACATCCTGGTCAATATGACCCGAATCTGCCACCCGGTCTCTCAGAACCCATTCAATTTTCTTGTGTTTTCTTGTGCGGAAAAGAAAAGGAGAATACTATTGTATCTTAAAAAACCCAGAGAAATCGAAACAAGGAAAACGTCGAGAAATGGATCCGAAAATCACAGAAGTTTCACAAGCATTCGAAAGATTTAAAGCGGCGTTTGTGCGGAATGATTTTGACAAGTGTAGTGAACTCCTGTCCCAGCTCAAGGTACGACTCCAATGACTAA
>NW_019231313.1:397317-418573 GCF_002742605.1 Olea europaea var. sylvestris
CCCCCCCCCCCCCCACCTTTTTTGGTTTAGTGAAAGAGAAACTCCTTCGTTAATGGGTTTCGATTTTGATTAAATTAATTGTAGTATATTGTGTAGGTGTGATAATAATATAGTTTAATATTTTAGATAGGTTTGTTCTGTATAGAATTTCTTGGTGTTAGATCTATGGATTTTGGCTCGAGCAGATTAATTTTGCAATTTTTACTAAACGGTTTATTTAATGAAAGTTGACAGTGATTCATGGGTTTTGCAGTAAGCTGATGATACAACTCCAATTACTAAAAGCCCTGATTTTTCTGAGAATTTTTAAAGATTTAGAGAAACAGAAAGTCGTTCATAGCCGTGTTTTGGTTTTGCTTGACTTTATTGAAATTTATTGTGGATGTGATAATATTCTGCTTTTGGTGTTTTAGATAGGTTTGTTCGGTAGAAAATTTCATACTGTTTAGATCTAAGGCTTTTTGAGCTGATCAACTATGCAATTTGTGTTCAGTATTTGTTGAGTTATGGAAGTTGGTAGTGTTTCATGGGTTTGCAGGAGGCTGAACTCTGAAGGTACAATTTTAATGGCTAGAGCCTAGTTCTTTTGAGGTTTTTTTTTATGATTTAGTAAGACGAGAAATCATTCGAGTCTCGGTTTAGCTTGATTTTGTTGAAATTTATTGTGTATGTGTGAATCATGATAATATTCTGCTTTGGGTGTTTTAGATACACTTGTTCTATAGAAAAATTCACGGTGCTAGATCTAAGACTTTTTGTTTGGGCTGATTAATTTTGCAATTTGTGCTCAATATTTGTTGAATTATGAAAGTTGGTAGTATTTCATGGAATTTCAGTTGACTGAAGGTACAACTTCAATGAGTAAAAGCCATAATCTTTCTGAGAATTTTTTATGACTTAGTGAACCAAAAATGGATTCATTACTGGGTTTCAGTTTTGCTTTGCTTTATTGAAACATATTGTGCATGGTTGATTATATTTTGCTTTTGGTGTTTTAGATAGGTTTGAAAGATTTAGTAATGATGTATATAGGATACTTGGTTAATGTGGTGTTGTACAGTTTAGGGTTTTTTGGGTGAAATAAAATAGATTATTCTGTAAAGCAATGTATGGTGTTAGGTCCTATGTTTTCAAAATTTTGCTGGACCAGCTAGCTTTTACCAGGAACCAGTCCCGAAACTGGTTTGCTTTACTTACAAACTGTAATAATCGGATAAAAAGTCAGTTCAACTGCAAATCCAGCTAGCAGTTTCAACGGTTTTCGAGTTTGTGCCACAGAGCCAGCGAAGGACATTAAAGTCCCAATAAGACTTTTTTGGTAGCGTAGAAATGCAATCAATGAAAAAGTGACCTTTTTTTGTAAGAGCAAATGCTATCTCTTCCTTTTTGAAAATAAAAAAATAAAAAATTTAAATAGTATTGGCTTAAACAGTGAAAGGTCCAGAATCTTGTTGCTGGCTATTTCAATTTGAAATCCATTATTTGACATTATGTTAGTCCACTGCTCCTTTTATAAGCCTTTTCTAAATGCTTTTGCTTCCAGATTTCAATGTGTGATCCCATTCTTTACACATTTCGTTGTTTAAACTTTAAGATTCCATATATGCTGATATGATTTAAAAAAACTAAAGCCCATAATAAATTATTTGTTTTCTGAATTTAATCTCTATTCTAGTTTCAAGTTACTCTATTTTTAATAATTTAATTTATTTCTCCATTTATTGAAGCTTATGAAGAAAAGTAAATGTAGATAGGTTTAATGATTTTTTTGCTTATAGATTAATTAATCTGAAAATTTCACATATTTTTGTCAAATATTTGTAGCATGTAAATATATATAATTTCTTTTACAGTTTGCTCGACCCCGGTTCAACTGGGAGGACCTTTCGACCTTGTCAATGCCCTGTTCATTTTTGAAAACATTGGACTTAGATCTAATTTTTTTGTTTGAGCTGATAAATTTTGCAGATTTTGCTCAATACTATGATTGTTAAATTATGAAAGAGAGCAGAGTTTCATGGGTTTGCAGTAGGGAGGAAAATGGTGTTGAATTGTTTGCTCTATGTTGGGTAGCTACACTCTATGCTCGTTGATCAATGATCTATCTATCAATAAAACTTTTAATGTGATTTTGAGTATCGTATTCCTTTTTACTAGCTTGCTGAAGATTTTGAACATGGAATTTGAGAAGTGTTAAACAATAAGAACACGTGTTATTTTTCTTGTTGCTCACCATTATAATTAAGAATTGAGAAAAGGAGGAAAATATGAAGTCTTGTGTAGAGATATGGAAGAATGTTGCCGATGTTCTTTTCTCATTTTAGAAAATGGAATATAAGGTAAATCTGTTCATTGTCTCATTTTTATTTATTTATTTATCTTTTTTCTCTTTTTCACCAAGTGCTACATCAGAACGTAGATTGATGTAGAATCAATCAGGAAGAAAAAAAGAAAGAGAAGAGAGGGGAAACTGGGGAGAAAAGAGAGACGTGATCACCAAAATATCTTTCATTCATCAAACTAAACTTTCAATCTTAATTACAATAATATAAATAACAAAATAATAAACTTGGGTTTGGGTCAAACCCATATACAAGCCCAATGAGACATAAAGCCTAAAATAAATAAATAGAAGATAAAATGGCCCAACAACTGGCCCGATGAGGATGATCCCAATGACTGGCCCGATGAGGATGATGTCAGCATCAACTCTCCCGGGGTGGGAGAAAAACTTGAACCCCGTCGAGGAGGTAGATCACAAAAGGCTGCTGTTAATGTCCTAGCCACAAACTGAGCGGTTGAGCAAACTTCTTTCGACGTCTATAGACACGCGAGGGTGGTGGTTCGGGTAAGGGAAGATCTTGTTGACTCTTATAATGCTCCAACAATTCAGGATCAAGCTGTTGAAGTGTCTCTTTGGAGATTCAAGTACAATCAGAATCAGGACGGCCCTTCCAACGAATAAGAAAGCGCTGAATGTCTCCATCTTTGGTTAATATGGTCTGTGCATCTAGAATAGTATCAATTTTATCTTTATGTGCTGTAGCAGGTGGAATTGGGGCATGGATAGCATGTTCAGGATGAGGATCCAGAGATGGAGGTGTGAAAGGATCATTAGTGGGGTGAAATTGGCCTTTGTAAGCAACTAAGTCTTCAACATTAAAGGTAGGGTGGTAGTCAAAGTGTGACGGTAAGTCAATGACATAAGCATTTGGATCAACACGCTTTGAAATTTTAGAAGGACCAGCACTACGAGCTTGTAATTTGGAAGCAGGCCCAGATGGACATCGTTCTGGTCTAATTCGAATTATAACATAATCCCCAACATTAAATTCAACGTGGTGTTTGTGCAAATCAGCTCGAAATTTATATAATGCATTACTTGCTTCTAGTTGTTTATTGATCTCAATATGCAAGTCATGTAAATGTTGTACAAAAGACTCAGCTGACACAGACATACTGGCATGTGGAGACATGGAAATAAGGTCTAACAACTTCCTAGGCTTAAAATCATGAACAACTTCAAAAGGACTCATACCTATAGATCGATTCACTGAACTGTTAAATGCAAGTTGGGCAGTAGGAAGAATTAAGTTCCAATTCCTAAGATTTTCCTGGACTAGACACTTTAATAGATTATCAAGACTGCGGTTAACAACTTTAGCTTGACCGTCCGTTTGTGGGTGGTATGCACTAGAGAATTTCAGTTTAGTGCCAGCCATACTCCATAGGGTTCGCCAAAAATGGCTAGTGAAACGCACATCCCCATCCGAGACAATGGTCTTAGGGAGGCCGTACAGCTTGACGATCTCATGAAAGTATTACTTAGCAACCTTAGATGCATTAGAAGTTTTGTTATAGGGAATAAAGTGTGCCATCTTCGAGAAGCGATCTACGACAGTGAAAATAGAGTCGTGTTTCTTCGGAGTACGTGGCAACCCTAGCACAAAATCCATACTAACGTCTTGCCAAGGACAACTAGGGACGGGAAGAGGCGTGTAGAGGTATGTGTTTTTGCCTCTTTTGCTTAGAACGCTAACAAGTGTTACATGTGCCAACAATCTTGGCCACGTCTGTCTTTAAACTGGGCCAATAGAATTGATGTTCAATCTCCTCCACGGTCTTATCACGCCTAAAATGTCCAGCCAACCCGTTAGCGCGACTTTCCCACACTATAAAGTCTCGCAACGAAGTCCTCGGGATGCACAACTTATTGGATCTAAAAAGATAGCCTTCCTCCAAACGGAAACCATCAGTGGTCTAACTCCCCATTTTGCAAAGTAAGAAAAATGTCTCTGAAATCTGGACATGACTCGTACTCTTCCTTAAGCCTTTCAAACCCTATGACTTTAACACTCATGACGGACAACAAGAAGATGCGACTGCTTAAAGCGTCAGCAGCTTGATTTTCAACACCCTTTTTATGCTTTAAGATAAAAGAATAGGCCTACAAATATTCGATTCAGCGGCCATACCTAGAATTCAATCGCCTATGAGAATGAAGGAAACAAAGGGCCTCATGGTCTGAAAAGAGGACAAATTTGTGGGGTAATAAGTAATGGCGCCAATAACGCAAGGCTTGTACAATTGCGTACAACTCCTTATCATAAGTCGAGTACCGCTGCTTGGCATCATTTAGTTTCTCCCTAAAATAAGCAATAGGATGGCGTTCTTGACTCAAGACTCCACCTATTCTTACCCTCGACGCATCACATTCGACCTCAAAAACTTTGGAAAATTTTGGGATTCGCATGACAGGAGCTTCTGTCATTTGCTCTTTGATTAACTGAAAGGCTCTAGTCGCTTCCCGCTTCCAATGAAATTCTCCTCTCTTCATATACTGTGATAGGAGCCATGATCGTACTAAATTCCTTGATGAAACGACGATAAAATGTAGCTAAGCCATGAAAACTCCTAACATCACGTATGTTCTCGGGGTCTGGCCAATCAACAATTGCTCGAATCTTCGCAGGATCAGCAGATACTCCCATAGCGGAAACAATGAACCCGAGAAACACAACTCTATCCGTGAAGAAAGAACATTTGTTCACATTGGCATACAAGCTTG
Organism: Olea europaea var. sylvestris; assembly: GCF_002742605.1. Lineage (NCBI taxonomy): Eukaryota > Viridiplantae > Streptophyta > Magnoliopsida > Lamiales > Oleaceae > Olea > Olea europaea. The sequence goes on from NW_019231313.1 coordinate 402,386, forward strand.
TTGCACGCAGTGTAGAGCAAATTTGCGTGAGATGATCTCGATGTTGTTCCCTTGTTTTGTTGTACACGAGAATGTCATCAAAGCATACGACAATGAATTTGCCCATGAAAGGTCGAAGTGCTTGTGTCATCACCCTCATAAAAGTACTTGGAGCATTGGTTAGTCCAAAAGGCATTACAACCACTCGTGTGGACCATCTTTCGTTTTAAAAGCAGTTTTTCACTCGTCTCCTGGGTAGTCCGAATCTGATGATATTCACTCTTCAAATTGATTTTGGAAAAGATTGTTTCGCCGGCCATCATATCTAGCATATCATTAAGTCGAGAGATGGGAAAACGATACTTGACAGTGATCTTATTGATAGCGCGACTATCAACGCACATCCTCCAAGAACCATTCTTCTTAGGTGTGAGAAGGGCGAGAACTGCACCAGGGCTTAAGCTTTCACGGATGAAGCCTTTGTGAAGAAGTTCACCCACTTGTCTCTGGAGCTCGACATGTTTAGCAGGATTTATTTTATAGTGAGGCAAATTTGGGAGAGACGAACCTTGAACCAGATCTATAGCATGTTGGATATCCCGTAAGGGAGGCAATAGATCAGGGAGATCGTCAGGAAATACATCCTTAAATTCTTGAAGGAGTGATTGGGCTTCAGTAGGGGTTGCTATTGGGGAATCGGACGAGACTTCCATAACAATCACAGTAAATACGATCGAGTTATTTACGATTGTCCATTCAAATTCTGTAGGGCTAATCACTTGTAATCCTTTCCTCTCGACAATTTTTTTGGCTTGGTGTAAGTCAACATATTTTGGTGGTAAAGGATTAAGGTGAATCTTCTTTCCATTAAATACAATGGAACATGAATTTGATCGCCCATGGATAGTTACATCCAGATCGAACAACCAAGGTCGACCAAGAATAATATGTTCGACATCCATAGGGATAACGTCACACCATATATGATCCTTATACTCGAGGAACTAGATAGACATCGGACAACGCTCTTTCATAGCTATAGAAGAAGTGTCAACCCAAGAGACTATACGATTGGGGGTGTGGGATTGATTTCAATCCAAGACGGGATACTGTGGTCACAGAGACCGCGTTAATACAACTCCCACTGTCAACAATAATCTTACAACCCTTATCGTTGATCTTGACGTAAGTATGAAAAATGGCAGGCAGCGCCAATCATCGACATCCTTAGGTTGGGTAAGGGTACAACGTATAACAGTCAACCGAGAGGTGTCGAGGGCCAGGGAAGCAAGACCTAGACCTACAAGAAGGGCACGAAGGCAACCTAAGAAGGTATCCTCATTATTATCCAAATCTTTAAACTCTTGAAAGTTAGGCTCATAGACTTGGTTTTGTAAAGTCTCATCAACGACATCCTTCCACTCGTCAATAATTTGGGCTCGTCTTGGACATCTATAGGAGATATGGCCGAAGCCCTTACAATTGAAGCATTGCAAACGAGAAGAAGTTCTTGAAGTTTCAGGAGCTTTACCTTTATTGTCTAAAGCAGGGAGTGCGTTAGACGGTGGAGGTCCTCGAAGAGATTTGGCAGGAGGAGGTGGTGCCGATGAGATGGACGGACGGTTATCACTACGCCTTCCATACGGAGTCTTAGTAATCGACTCATAATCTCGAACTAAGAATAAGCGTGATCGAGAGTAGTGACATCTCGAACTAAGAAATAAGCGCGATCGAGAGTGGTGACACCTCGCAGGACAAGCCCACGCCGAAGATCGTCTCTTAGGCCCTGTCTGAACCTACTTAAAGTCATAGCTTCATCCTCGACGATGTGGCATCGCATTCGGAGCTCATCAAATTGGGTAACATAGCAAGTCACTGGACGGTTTCCTTGTGTGAGGGTATTCCACTGGTCCAACAAGTTGCTCCTATAAGAGTGGGGTAAATATTTCTCTTGAAGGTGGCGCTTCATTTCCTCCCAACTTCCAACGGGCGGTGCATGATGTCTCTCAAGAAGGTCCTCAACGCTTTCCCAGAAGAGTTGGGCAGTACCAGTTAATTTCAAACTGGCAAATTGAACTCTTTGGTCCTCTGGGATTTCATACCATGAAAAGAAACGATCCATGTTTCTAATCCATTGTGTAAAAACTCTGGGATCTAAACAGCCATCGAAAGTAGGAGCGTCTAATTTGATGGTTCACCCTGGCGGCTAGTTCTCTACTCTCTTCACGAGTGGCAATCACCTCGGTTTGGACAGTTGCTGATTGAGCCTGTAGTTGAGCTAATTGTCGAGTAAGGGTATCAAATTGAGAAGGGTCCACAGTCACAGTATTGGAATTGAGTATGACAAAACGACCACTACACAAATGCATGCAATGTGACACTAGCTAAATGCAGTGAATGACGAGATCAACAGACAACTAGTTCAAGAAATGAAAATAACAACTTGAGCATTTAAGTTTTAACCTTTTTTATTTTTTTTATTATTATTATTATTTTTTTTTGTAAATAAAATTTTGGGGATTATGAAAATCCAAATATGTTAAGCGGGTACTATGATCTATGTGAAATAACAAAGCGAGGGTCAAACACTAGTCAACAACTTAAACACGTAAAATAAATATGGTAGAAGTGGATAAAATAAATATGGGAAAAGTGGAAATACAGCAAGTCAGAGAGTTAGCAGGTCTAAGAGTTTAATCACGTGAATTTTATGTAAAGATTGCAGCACAAAAGTTAATCGATGCAATTCAAGATAAACAACAATATAACTGAGGATAAATTAAAATAATGACTTTCCTTTCGTTCATTTGAAGAAGTTGCGTCCAATCAACTGGAATGAAAGAGGCACCTAAAAAATGATGTTAGAAAAATAACTTTTTTTTTTAATACTTTCTCTTTTATGTCCCTTTTTTTTTTTTACTAATCTATTACAATACTGTCCAGCCACGTGAAGTAACAAATGAGGCCCAAACCCAAAGTAAACGCCAGAGACCCAATTGAAAATAAATACCCAATTTCATACCAAATCTTAAACTATGACGATGGTGGTGTGGGATGGGGCTATTGGAGTCGAGATGTTCGTGATTGTGGAGGTGGTCCGCGAAGAAGAACGTTGCTTGCTTGGGTCGCTGGATTAGGAGCAGCCGGCAGGTAGAGGATTGGATGTTGAAGTCGGTAATTGACGGGAGTCGCCTGCGTCTGAGGTAACGTTGACTTTTTGGGGAGCTATGGTTGGGCGTCGCGGTTGGGTGGGTTGTTGGTGCAAGATGAAGAAACGAGCGGCAGCGAGTTGGGTATTGCGTTTGCGGTGTTGTCGGCAATAGAAGGATAGGCTGATTTAAGTGATGTTGATGAGGAGTGAGGTGGAGGCAATGTGGGCACTTACTGATGCATATTAGAAGGTAACCCTGTACAGAATTTTGGCTTAAATTTGTAGCTCGGTATTTTGGATTTTGGTGTTTTCGGAGATGGCTGATAGTGAATTATTGGAGGGTAATGAGCCTTTTGGGTGGTGGTTGCGTGGTGGGTTGTTATGGTTCTAATGATCGTGGGCAGATATTTTTGTGAGTGGATGTTGTGGTGGTTTTATGTTGCTGGAATGGTGTATTGGGATCTGACAGTTATTGTGAGGTTACTGGCAGTTACTATCATTGGGCTTGAGGTGTGGATAGTGGGTTGTAATGGAAGATGTTGGTGCAATCGGAGATTTGAAGCAGTTGTCTGAAAATCATTTTGTATCACAATTTCAGACCTCTCCCAAATATGAAATTGAAGGAAAACAGGTTTTGAGTGAGATTATACGACTGCAGATGGTGGTCAATTTGTGAAGATGACAGGATAAAATTTCGGGACGAGCTTTAAGTTAATGAACAGCTTATTACCTCACAAAACTGATGGTAGGAGGTTGATGTAGTTAACCAGTACCTAGGTTTGACTCTGATACCAAAAATTGATGTAGAATCAATCAGGAAGAAAAAGAAGAAGGAGAAGAGAGGGGAAACTGGGGAGAGAAGAGAAACATGATCACCAAAATATCTTTCATTCATCAAACTAAACTTTCAATCCCAATTACAATAATATAAATAACAAAATAAAAAACTTGGGCTTGGACCAAACCCATATACAAGCCCAATGAGACATAAAGCCTAAAATAAATAAATAGAAGATAAAATGGCCCAACAACTGGCCCGATGAGGATGATGTCCGCATCATAGATGTTTTCTCTTTCATTTCTTGAGATTCCTATATTTTATGTATGTTAAGAAATGTTTGGTGCTTTGACAAATAATGACATCAGAATTTTTATTGTGCTTGAAGTCGTTAATCTGTGGTGCAATATGTTATAACTGCTGCAGGTTCTGCTGACAAAATTTAAGAGTCTACCTCCGTTATTTGAAGAAACACCAAATGCAATCCATGAATTGACACTAGCAAGTAAAATTTTGCCCCAAACTCGATCTGAGATCTTTTGTCTAATTCATCTTGATTTCCTTTGGAAATTTTGTTTTGTTTGACTATTAATATTTTATACTTCAACGTTGTTCAGGGGACATATATGAGCATGCAGTTGTTCTAAGTGTGAAAATTGAGGATCTGGATGCTTTCGAGAGGGACTTTTTCCAACTGAAACCTTACTACACAGATGCATGGTAAGTAGGTAACTATACATTTTATATTTTAATGCTCATGTCATCATGTTTTTACAGTTCATGACAGGATAGGGTGGCAAAAGAGGGGCTGAGTGATAAATTTTGCACATCATCTATTTTTCTCTTATTTGTTCCTTTTTCTAAAATAAATAAAATAAGAGGACTTCTTCCACAACCTCTATCAGGTGACAAAGTGAAGTTTGAGTTGATCCATACATCACGTATTTTTGAATATGAAATCAATAGTTCCTTTCTGTCTTTGGGGTTGAAATACAATAACCTCGAGCATCTCCCTTTAAGCCCCTGTCCCATTTTCTAAAGTTCATTTTTCCACGAACTACTTTTCAGCCACACATTCATGAGACCCCCAATTTTTCAACCACATTTTATCAACTTTTATCTAAATTTACTAAAAATCCGGTTTTTACCTAAATTAAACAGGGGCTAAGTATTGCTCAAGGAACCCTGAACATTTACCATAACTCAATTTAGATGCAAAAATAAATACTTGACTATTTCTAAATTTAGTCTCCATTTTTGTGCTGGGGATATGTGGATATTATTTTGGATAAAAATGTTTTATCTTAAATTCCTGTATAATGACATTTTATTAGAATGTCTTACATGCACGAACTAGGGGCCTAGTCGAGACAGCTTTTTCTTATGGACGCAGTCAAAAGAATCTTGGACATGTCTGACATGTTCGAAGACGTCTAACATGGAAACTCTACCTTCTTGGGAGTCTCCATGCTTCTTAGGTGAACACATTTTCCACAATGTTGGGGGTGTTGTAAGCCTTGATCTAATAAGTTGGTACATTACACAAACCTTTGTTTTTTTTACTGGTGATTCTAATTTTGTGGCATGTTTACATTTCTGTTTCATTGAATATGTTGTTTCGCTTTCCAAAATTTAATATAAGAAGACAGTTTCACTATGTCGGGTTTCTTATTTTCAAGACAGTGCTTATGGCCATTATTTCATTTGATTGTGCAGTGGCCGTCTTCCACAATCCCCTCAGGAGTATCTCATCTTGGGTCTTAACCTTCTGAGACTCCTTGTGCAGAACAGAATTGCTGAATTCCATACTGAGTTGGAATTACTTTCTGCCATCGCTCTGGAAAATCCTTGCATCAAGCATGCTGTTGAGTTGGAACAGTCCTTCATGGAAGGAGCTTATAACCGTGTTTTGAGTGCTAGAAAGACGTTACCTCATGAAACCTATGATTATTTTATGGATTTGCTGGCAAAGACTGTCAGGTATGTTTTTCATAACCATTATAGTGATTTCATTTGCTACTTTGTTTTCTTCTTGGTAGTTGGAGATGATTTAGAGCTAATAATTCATTTCTTATTAAAAACAATGGGAAGAAGTGGCATCTCTAGATATTTATGTACCACATCATTTCCATCAACCTACTTGGATCAGTTTCATGCACATTATCATGAACTTCGGAGTTACTTTACTGTTGCTTTAATTTATTTATTATTATTATTTTTTTTATGCTACATAAGATGGTCCTCAATTTGGGTTTGCTTAACCATAAATTCCCCTTGTATTTTGTGCTTGAAAGTTTGTTTTGCCATTGGTAGGGACGAGATAGCTGGATGCAATGAGAAGGCATATGACAGCCTTTCTGTAAATGATGCGCAGCAAATTCTGCTGTTTTCTTCAGATCAAGAACTAGTTGAATACATTAAGGTGGTAAGTGCCTTACAACACATTGCTCCCTACACAATCCCAACCGACACCTTACCATGCTTCAAAATCGTGCCCAAAACTCTCCCACATATTTTACTATGTTAAACTCTATGTATTCCTCTATTTGTAGAGTACATTGAATATACATAAATGGCTATAATAGAGATAATGGGGTCAAACAAGGTTCCAAATTCGTTATGAAATTGGAGCACTAATTTCTTATTTGGTAATGTAGATGATATACCACAGGACAACAATAAAAATGAGAACGAAATTAAAATGTTGTCTATTATAATGTTAAAATGTGTAGTGCGATGAGCATTTACCATTTGCAATAAGCAGGAGCATCCTGAGTGGGAGATCAAGAATGGGTTTGTATATTTCAAACAAGCCAGAGAATCCGAGCCTTGCAAGGAAATTCCTTCTTTGCAACTCATCAATCAAACACTCAGTTATGCAAGGGAACTGGAGCGCATTGTGTGAGGAATGTGGTTTCCATTTGCTATGACTTCAGTTTTTCGTGGTTAATCTGTTGTTTCCGCTTTGGAATATTTCTTAATTAAAGTACAAAATCCAGAACGATGAAATGGTAAAACGTTGTTGGATTATTGTTATTATTTTTGTATTTTGTCCAACGGAATCCATTTTCCTTATTTATTGTTGTATTCCAATTGAAGGCATATGGACTGATTTATGGGCAGCAGATCAGTCCTCTATATTTCTAATATTTTTCCTTGGTAACATGGACGATGCAACCCATGATATTGTTAAGAATAAAAAATCTAATTAATTATACCGCTTAGATTCAAACACCGACCCCTTCAAACAAACATACTATACTCAAAATCTTCAAAATGTATGTAATATTTTACAGCAATTCCCCTCGTACGGAGGAATTGTTGCTAGAATTTCTCCATGTATTGCTGTGACAGCATCTGTTTGGTCTCCTTTTTGTCATTGTCCAACAATAAGCCGTCAAGTGTGTTCTGTAGCAATTTTGGCAACAGTTTTATTTTTGGAAAATGCTCAAGGTACATCGAGGTGTCCAACATGGTATCCAAAATGGACACTTGGCACCTCAGTATTGGCTGAGGTGCTGGTGGGCCCCAACGTGGCAGGCACCTCGGCATTGGCCGAGGTGCCGTGTGTCCATTTTGGACACTATGATGGATGTCCCAATGTACCCCAAGCATAACCCATTATTTTTTTGGTACACAACAGAAATGAAAGTTTAATTTTAAACTGTACATACAGGTCGGAAGATAAATTTGCATGCCATGTTGAAGCCTTGGCCATGATAAGGCACAACTGGGCACCGGCCAAGAAAAATTTGCAATGAAGATTTAAAGCGATGCCTGGTTTGCGATTTTCAAGTTGTTTCAATTTTGTAAATTATTTAAAACTTGTTTCATATGATATTTTTGAAAATTCATTTTCCAAAACAGGGTTAAACTTGTATAAAATTCAAAACGTATTTTTGACGTAATGAAACTTTTCGATGAAAACTGAAGATGCAAGAACGTATAGACCTTGTTTGAGCCTCATTAATTTGAAGAAATATATTATGGAATAGGGGAGAAGTGTGATTAAAAAAGAAGGATAAGCTTTTCATTTGTGTATAATATTATTTTAATGAATAATTCAAGGTTAAAAATGAGTACGGTAGAAAAAATAATAAAAAAGAATATAAAGTAAAGGATGACAAACGAGGGCTTAAAATATGAAAATAAACATTTAAATTAGTAAAATTCTAGAAAGTGTAAATACTAAAATAAATTTGTTTAAAAAATAAATATAAATTTTGAAAGACTAAGAAAATCGAAGAAGTAAAAATTATAAATAGTAAAAAAAATTAAATTATAGAAAGCTCCAGAAAATAAAAATAATTCAATCTCAGTCCAAATAAAATTTTATTTTATTTTACTGAATAATCAAATTTCATGAAATAAAATATTATATAACATTTCCTCAAAATTTGAAATCAAGGTATTTAAATATTACTTGATAATATATATATACATCAAATTATTTTATTTTACTGAATAATCAAATTTCACGAAATAAAATATTATAAAATATTTCCTCAAAATTTGAAATCAAGAGTGTTTTCCAATAATCTATTTTGAGAAATTTTTCAGAATGACAAACCAAACGAGTTTTCAACAATCTTAAAACATTTCAACATAGAAAATTGAAAACGACCTCAAAACTAAAAACTGAAACTTAAACCAAACAAACCATAAGTTTTCACGGTTTTTGAATTGATGTTGCAAATGTAAACTACAAGTCACGAATAAATCCCAGCAAAAGATAGATAGTCTGCATATGATATATCAAGGATTACCCATATTCTGTAGAAGATGACATTAAAATGCTGAATCCCAGTGCATAACATATTAAAACCAGTTGAAGAACCGAAAGGATGAGGCCTGAATAAGATGACTCAGAAGACTGGAAACTGGATTGCAATATAGTCAAAAGGTAAAAGAAGTTGACATGACATGTTTGTGATTGAAACTATCGCTTCTTTCTACCACCCTTCCCGGATTTAGAAGGGCCGGCTGTTGAGGTGGAGGCAGGCTCTTGTTTCTTTGTCCGACCAGGGTGTCTTGGGACCAACTCTGCTACATGAAGCATTAGCTGTTTTCCTGTAATATTATCCCAAAATTTTAAACAAAAAAAGACACGGAACAATTGTCATCAAGAACATCATAAAATTAGTGATTAATCAGAAATCAATTAATGGTATGCATATCTTGTCAATTTGGATGCAGCAGAAGCATATGCACGTGTGAGTTTTTCTATCAAGCTCCACAAATAACTCCATTTGCTACAGAAGTATAATGCTACGGAACAAGAGCCAGGGCAACATTTTCTCATCCCTCCTCTAATATAGTCTTACATACAATTATAATACTCCCCCACCAGAAAAAAGATGAAGTCCAATGTAAAACAACGAAATTCTTATATATTTAACAGCAGTTGTGCACGGGAGTGCAAAACTGTGTTTCTAAGCACAACTGAAGTAATCTACAATTCTTTTGCATGTTGCCCTGCATTTTGTTAATGAATCAGATTCTGGGAAATGAATGTACAAATATCGAAGTTTCTCTTTGATATAAAACAGATGATGAAAGACACTTGCCAAGCAATGATGGAAAATCTCAAATTAATTTGGAAATTTTTTTATTTCAATAGGCAGAACAGAATTATGAAAACTAAATTGACTTGATCAGTTTCAGTCTCATATGCCCGCTACAGATAGAGCAACTGGTAAAATAAAAGTTAGAGCAACTGGTAAAATAAAAGTTTTGTTCGTACTGACTGAATGTGAAATTAAGATGCATGTTCTCATTATTTAGCGCTTGTCTAGGGAAAGGTTTGAGCTATTCTTTACCTCAAAAGGTAGAGAAAAAAGAATGATAAATAGCCGCATCTAACATCTCATCAGCATGTCAAAATCTTGACAGATATCTTAATCAAAAAGACAAATCCTTGCCATCATTTTTTCCTCTGACTTCTAAATAAAGCTAAAGTTCAAATTTAACACACAACCATCAGTTTAAGGTAAATTAAAAACAAAGACTATTGTATGTGGGAAATTTATATAGAATGTAAAATTTTCATGTTATTAGAACACTAATACAAAACGTAATTATTTAACCTTGTCTTATGGAAACGAGGTAATGGTCATTTATAATTTAGTAATTACGTGCAGCTGGAAGAATGTTATTTACATTTCATCTTGCCAACTCCACATATATCCATGTTGAAATCGTTTTTCCTCAGATTTAAGTTTGGATTATAATTATTCATGTTGGAGAAAACAGACCCACAAACTTAGATGGAGAATGGAACTGCCACTGTCAAACAGTGAACATAATTACAGACCTCTGTTGCTGTAATGTAGTGTTAGAGTGTTTACCCATCAACCATGATGTTGAAATATTGGCAGGAGTGAACCACAACAAAGTAAATACAAGAAATGATTTATTTACTTCCAATCAAAATTAAGGACTAGTTAATACTAGATATTTCAATACGTGTAGCACTAAATTGAACAAAGTGTATAGAAAAAGATTCTATCTTACTAGACTTCAAAAATATTGAAGCTCCAGCATAGATAGTCATTGATGATGATTGAATGAATAACTGCACCCGAAACATCGAAAATAGCTAGCTACAACTATCGTTCCTAAAAAATTATCAACTTCTTAACTGAATTTTGTATAATTATTCATGTTGGAGAAAACAGACCCACAAACTTAGATGGAGAATGGAACATAATTAACCACTTAACAATGTTGAAAATATAATTCTTTGAAGTGAAAAAGAATTCACGCATGCTAGACCTCAATAAATGGTGGTCCAAAGCAGTCCTGTTCTTTCAATAAACTGAAAGAATAGCACTTGAGAATTTTTTCTTATTTACACAATCTATATCATCAAATTAGAAGCTAAGCGATAGGATTAGCTCATCATTTGGAACATCGTCTGCATAACGAAGTCAGTCGGACAATGTATGTTCATGAATAATGCGAGAGAGAGAGAGCACTAATCTCACATTCAAAAGGTCATAATTTTACAGCTAGAGTTGCAAATAAATAAACAAACAAAAAAGAAACCCGAGGCAAAATGAGAAAAAACAACAGAATTTGTACTCACTAGAAGAAATGGTTGGATTGTAGAGACTCCCATCTTCTCTTTTCAACTGAACCCTCACTCTTCCTCTTTGCATAAAATCCCTAGGATATGCCTTCTCACTCTATAATACAACCAAGTGACACAAACACATCAAAATTCATACAAAAATACAAAATATGCAAAAGACTGAAAGTAATCGTTGTATAAGAAGATCACACATACCCATCAAAATTCATACATACATACATACATACATGTATGTATATATATGTGTGTGTATATATACGCATAAATATTAAAGAAATTATTATATAACAGAACTCGACAAACCCATTAGAATTCATTTATAAACAACCCAAAAAATATGTGCATATAACTAAAATTCTAACAAGAGAACTGCATAAATCATAGATTTTATACCTCAATAGCGCATGGGAGTTTCAGATGGCTGCAGCAATCATATATCTCAGCATAAGTAGGGTTTTCACATGCTTTATTGATGTTGATCCGCCTACCCTCCGCAATTGTTTTCTTCGAATTAATATAAATTGGGTAAAACACTACCCATTTCTTGATATTCTGTATATCGCCATCCATATTTCCTGTTTATCAAATCAACTATTTTTTAAACAAATCCAATTATTTCGGACAAAAAGGCACATGATTCATCAAGAAAATTAGCCATAACAGAAAAATATATAAAATAAAATAAAAAAGATACAAATATATGTGATAAGAGAGATCAGATTACAAATATCTTCAGGAATTTCTTCTGTAACGAGAGAAAAATGCAAGTAGATGTAGAAAATCGAATGATTACAGATGAAAATGGATACTGGGTCGAATAAACGATGATCAATAGGCAAAATCCAGGTCAGTTGTCTGTAGTTAGTAGAGAAATTTGACGTAAATAGCACTAACTCAGATAATATAATGATTCATAGAACTTAAAACTCCTGTAAAAAATATATATATATTAGGACATGTTTCATTGCACGTACGAAAATTACATGGAAAAAATAGGGTCTAGGCAATTCAAAAATTATTTACTTGGAAATTATTAATTAATGTGCTTGATTGAGTTAATTTTTATTTTCCATCTTTTAGTGTTTCATAACCTTTATTTTCATTTAAAAGGTCAATTTTTCTTGCTTTTGTTGTTTGATGGTTATTTTTTTTATGGAAATTGTCACTTTTTCCATGGAAAATAATAAATCAATTTTTAGAATTATTGTTCAAACGGTACCTTCATAGTTAGATGATCATACCTTGCAAATAACTATTGCATGCACACTATCTATGATTTTTTAAAGTGTCAGGTCTCTTTCCAAATCCCAATTTCTACGAGGAGTCCTAGGAAAATGTCAAATCACGTCGCCTAGTATCATTATATATCACAATCGCTTACATGACCATAGTCCAAAACAAACTCAAATTTTGTCGTTGGCATCGCCATTAATTCCTTCTTGTAACCGTGTCACCCACTACCACATATTAAATAAAAATTCAATAAAATTAACATATAAATTATATATTATAATTATATAAGACACAAATACTAAATGTAGCCCTTTTTAAAGCATATTTGAGATCAGCTAAAATGATATAGATGTCGGTCAGCCATGTTCATACATATTATTAGCAATAATGCAAATATCTACTGGCATCACCGCCATTTGTAGACAATATTTCCGTCTAATCATATTCAGAAATTGCCTGAAATGCACATGAAATTGAGATTGTAGTGTTTAATGTGAACATCGACAAGCATAAAGAAAAGAAACTATTCTGGGTTGCAGCCAAGACCCAAAGGGAAACTTGGAGTCTGCTACATTTGGAAATAACTATCACCAAATATTTCTGCAATCCAACAAAAACAGTTTACCGTGAAAAGAAAATTGCAAAATGGTGAAACATAGGTACTACAAAAGTGTTACTTTAGGTTGATACTTTGATGAGTGTCGGATCAAATTATTTATCCCGCTTTTCTCCTTCCAGGGGTTAAAAAGGAAAATGACTTTACTACATGTACATTAAGCTTTACATAATGGGTTACATGATGTCACATGTCATTTTATCATTTATCAATTTAAAACAAAGTCAACTTTTTTATCCAACCTTTTCCTTTCACATCAGGGATGGAGCCAAGAGCTTAAGTTACGGTGGGCAAAAATTTAGAAGTTTGATGTGCAAAATATCTACTTAATGCTTACATAGTTTGTTGCCGACAACGTGAACAGGTAATTAGATGAATTGTTGAGCTTGTTTTGATACTTTAAAAACAAACTAATCAAATGCCTCCTTAGTGCTTACATAGTTTGTTGCTGACAACGTGAACGGGTAATTAGATGAATTGTTAAGCTTGTTTCGATACTTTAAAAACAAACTAATCAAATGCCTAAAACAAATTAGAACAGAAAATTCATTAAAAACTAAAAGTTTGCAACAATTAAAAATCATAAATATAATGTATAAAACCATAAACATAACATAATTAAAAAATCATAACATAACCAAGTATAAAATAAGAAACCGATTTTACAAATTGTGGTGGGTTGGTTAATGGTTGGTGGGCTAATGGACTAAAATTAAAATATTTCAATATTTTTTTGGGACTTTTACTGAACATGGGCTTGGGCATTACTGGGCTACGGCCTAGTAGTGCCCTCCCTTCCCTCCGTTTCTGTTTCATGTCATTTTATGTAATCCCTTTTGTACCACTTTTATGTACAAATCCAAAAGAAAGAGATGAAAACTGCCCAGAGACACTACACCAGTCCTAAAATCTTGGTGGTATTCACATTCCAAGTGGCCTTATCGAACAGCATTGGCAGATCCAGGATTATAGGTCAGCTAGGGCGGTCATTAACCATAAACAATTCACCATCAATAGTCAACAATCGTAATAGTGAGGCCATTTATTAATATTTAATTAAATAATATAAAAAATTCTTTGATCCATATATAAATGCACTAAAATGTAAAAATCACAGATTAAACTATCACCAAGTTTCAATTTCCAATAGCAAATTCACCAATCTATCATTTTCATTTATCACACATCAAACTCATGGTCCACATGTCAAATATTCTCATATTCATAAATTTCCAAATATAATAAATCATAAACCTCATCAATCAGCAGCAAAATCCCCAAACTCCCAAATTCTTGAATTTTCAAATTCACAAAAATCAAAATCACTCCAGTCAATAAGCCCACAGACACAATCATAACTCATAAAACATAAATTATAACTCATATATGATAAATTAAAAAATGAACTAAACTCTATAAGAACAAAAAAGAGAGAGAGAGAGAGAGAGGCAGCAGACTCATTGACTTACAAGAGCGATGCAATCACGTAGAATATTGGCAGAAATCGGATAGACTAGAGTTGGGGCGACGACTCGTCGACGAACGACAGCAATCACACCGTCATAGGGCAGCGGCTGGGTGTGAGGGAGGGATTGAGAATAGAGAGAGAATTTGCACAATTGCACTGCCGATTTCGTTTGGAATTGCAAATGAAATTTGAGTGCGATTTTTTGTCTTTCGGATTCAATATACAATTATACATACGAAGTGATCCCATATTAGATTGGGCCAACCTTTTTATAAAAAAGGGCAACTTACAAAAATAACCCTAAAAATGAATGTCTTTTTAAAAATCATATGAAAAGTATTTTGAAAATAAAAAATACTTTGTAAATTTAACTGTCACATTTTTTTTATTTAAAGTTACATATAATGTCACTTTCTAAAATTAAATGTCACTTTTTTTTTTATTAAAAAGTGAATAAAAAAGTAATATACTTCCATTAAAAATTGATGTTTCTCATTCAAAAAAAGTGAAGAACACTAAAAAAAAAAAAGTGACAGAATTTTAAAAATAAAGTAGAAAATACTGAGAAGTGACAAAAAAGTGACAATGCCACCTTTTTATTAAGAAGTGACAGTTTACCCACTAAATATTAAACATCACTTTTTAAAGTTGGGACACTTTTTATTGTATGTCACTTTCATTAAAAAGTGATGTTTGTCACTTAAAAAAGTAACAGGTAATTAAAAAAGTGGCAGAAAATTTATAAAAAAAAAAAAAACCGAAAAACATAAAAAAGTGGCAAATACTCAAAGAAGTAATAAAAATTTAAAAAAGTGACAATATATAATTGAAAATGAGTTTTGAAAAAATGAATTTTTGAAAAAATATAACCAAACATAGGCATAGCATAATTTCATCTTAAAAACACAACACTCTTTAAGTTGAAAGTGATAAAAATTCAAAGAAGTGGCAAAAATTTTTAAAAAGTAACAAACAACTATCAAAACTTATAAAACAACAATCAGGGTCCAGCTTCCAACATATCAATACATAGCTCATAGATGTCGTTCATACTTTTTCACTGTACAAAGTCTCTGAATCAAAACCCTATAACTAAATGCATTTGAAATGACCCTTTTAATTGGCCTTGGTATGACTACTTACATGGCTTGGTGCTTGACCATGGCTTCCATTGTTCATGGCCAGGTAATATATTCGCTCACTCTTTCTTTGAATGGAAGGCCTTATTTATTTGACTGAGGCATTTTATTGAACAAGTTGAAGATGTGCAACATTCGGCTCCAACAAAGCTAGGGTTGTACTTCATTGGCGCCACCAATATACTATACACTTTTGGTGGTCATGTTGTCACTGTTTTTTATTTTTTTAAATTAATTATTTGTGCAAAATACATAATCCATTCTTCTTCTCTTCCATTTGAATTGTCTAAGAAATCAAGTGTTTTCGATGGTCGCAACAAAGTTCTAGTAGTGGTTCGCTTCTCGAATCGATGGATTCTTTGTATATTAGTGGTGGATGTGAAGAGTCTTGTAATATTACTAGCCACCAAGAATGGCAACAATGGTAGCGGTGCAAATTCAAAGATGAGTAAACATACAATGACAGTAGTTTCATTTTTAGAAGAATGACAAATCCTAATAGTAGAAATATCCGGAGAAAATCTGTGTTAGCATGTTGAGTTTGTGTAGGGATGAATGATGGAGTTAAAGAAAGTTGCCATGGCCCGCTGCCAGTTTTTATGGGAAATCTGGGAATTCGCATTGGGTTTTGTTGTTTTGATAGTTTAGAAAGTATTAAATACGTGATTAATTGATTTAATTAGTTTATAGGGTATTCTTCAAATTAATTAATTTTGAGAGGTAGCGAACCC
>NW_019231313.1:418619-424174 GCF_002742605.1 Olea europaea var. sylvestris
AAACCCAACCCCCCCCCCCCCCCAAAAGGGGGAAAAAAAAGGGAAAATTACACCCCTACAGGTGTTTAAACTTCCAAATTCTAAATCCAGGGTTGAAGATTATCTATGCAAAAATCAGGTTTTCTATATAATTAATCTATCCCCAATTAAAAACCCTAAACATACCCCAATTTTCTTCCCTCTCTCTCGTCTCTCTCTGCCTTCACTGCTGTCGCCGTCGAGGAGGCGACCGCCGATGGAGATAATGGGGCAAATGATCTATTTTCCCTTTTCTTTCCTCTCTCAACAATGGTGGCGGCGCCGGCAGGCCGATTGTCACCTCGCAGCGAAGTCGCGCGACACAGCACTATACTCTCGCACGATGACGTTTAAGATAGGAAATGGCAAGAGGCGATCTGGTGGTGCAGCGACACTCTTCTCACGCCCGGAGGAGAATCGCTGCCGTCGCCGCTTTTCATATTGAATATGGCGACCGGTTTTTGCAGAGCGTAAAAAGGCGATTTTGTTGCGAGAATCGTGACCAATTGCGATCTGTTGCCGGACATTAAATGTTAACAGTCGCAGGTGAGGTGTTGATGGCGTTGGTGGTGGTGCGGTATATTTTGACAGGATTAGTGGCGAGTTTGTGTGATCTGGCTGTGGTGGTATGTGTGGTGATGTTGCTGGTAATGTGTGTGGTACGTTCAGCAATGTTGATGCTATCGTCGTGGTGGTTGTGCGGTGTTGGGGGTAGTGGAGACTGGAGATGCTGGTGGTGGTGCAAGTGGGAGTGGCTGTGGTTGTGGTGGGTGATTTTGTTGGTGTTGGTGTTGGTGGTGGTGGCGGTGGCGGTGGCGGTGGCAGCAGTAACAGGAGTTAGTGGGGATTTTGTTGGCATTGGTGGTGGTGCCGAGTGAGGGTGGCTCGGGATTGGGTGTCTGTGACCAGTTTGGTCTCTTGACTGTAATCTGTGACCTTAAAATTCGAACAATTGTGATTTAAAAGTAATATGTGACCATCAAATTTGAAAATATGTGACCTGTGACCTATACAATTTTTGATATGTGATCTCAAAATTATCTGTGACCTACAAAATTTTTGATTTGTGACCAATGACATGAATTGTGACCTATAAAATCGATAGATAAACTGTGATATGTGACTTCGAAAAAATCTGTGACCTATCAAAGCTTTGATTCGTGACCTCAAAATAATCCATGACCAATTAATTTGATGATATGTGACCAATGAATAAATCTGTGACAACTTAAGAATTGTCTAATAGTACAACGGCCGCAAATGAAAACCCAAAACGGAGAAAATTCAAAGTAACGGCATTGGAATTTTGCAGCATGTCATTTCATTATGCTAAAATTTATTCCCTGTTCACGGTGGGCAAAAATTATGTTACCCACCTACCCACATCGGCAGGTCAAACAAATATTTTTTTTTTTTTTTTTTTTTTCCCAAAAAAAAAAAAAAAAAAAAAAAAGAAGAGAGGGAAGAGGCCCAATTCTAAAAAAGGCCCAATCCAATTGATTTCATCTTCAACCTCGAGTCCTCATTCTCAAGGGTCTACATTTTCTGATTCAAGTTTTCTGCAATGGCTCCCATCGGCCACGGTGACTTTGGCGGAGCCAACACACATGGCCGCGCCCTCTTGCTGGGTGTTGATTCTGCCACTGTCAAACAGTGAACATAATTACAGACCTCTGTTGCTGTAATGTAGTGTTAGAGTGTTTACCCATCAACCATGATGTTGAAATATTGGCAGGAGTGAACCACAACAAAGTAAATACAAGAAATGATTTATTTACTTCCAATCAAAATTAAGGACTAGTTACTACTAGATATTTCAATACGTGTAGCACTAAATTGAACAAAGTGTATAGAAAAAGATTCTATCTTACTAGACTTCAAAAATATTGAAGCTCCAGCATAGATAGTCATTGATGATGATTGAATGAATAACTGCACCCGAAACATCGAAAATAGCTAGCTACAACTATCGTTCCTAAAAAATTATCAACTTCTTAACTGAATTTTGTTACGCCAAACAACATTGCAAGAAAACCGTATGAAATGATCCTATAAATACATTATACAATTACAACCAAGATTATTTAAAAAAAATAATAATAATAATTAAAAAAAATTGAACACCACCACTTAACCTTTTGGCCCTCGTACTCTCTTATCCGAACTCCAATAGGTCTAGCAAAAATGATCTATGGTGATACATCACCCAACTACAAAAGAAATTCTTCTCCTATCTGCTTTGCAGTATCCCTACATTTTAAGCATTATCAAATACACTTCCTGCAAGAGTGGTGACAAACAAAATGGGGGAAAACTAGCACATCTATCTGATTCAATGGAAGACCTTTCGACATTAGCAGATGAGCACCATCATAACACAATAATCTGAGAAAATAAACTACTCATGGTTCCAAGCCCAAAACTTAAACCTTTTTTAATGTCACTCTCCACGAAATCAAATAATCTTTAAGAACTTCCAGAATTCAGGAAATAAAATCAAATCTAGGATGAACGAACCCATAATTTTAGATGATAAATCAAATAATCAAGAAAACGGTGAACATTGAAAAAGTTGGTCACATAATTCACAAAACAAAAAGATGCCAACAAAAGCAGGAAAACTGTACATATGAAAACCCAAAAACAAGTAAGAAAAATAGAGATTTCAGAAATTACCAAGATTATCAATTACTTGGTAGAGTCTCAAAAATTCAGAAACCAAATCTATGAAATTTAGATCACAGAAATGAAAAACGGAGGCGTTGAATGGAAGGAATGGTTAAAGAAAATAGGGTTGTGCTAAACATACAGGGTGTATGTTATCAGGGAGAGCTTCTTGGAAATATTGACGAGAGAGGGGTAACGTGAGCAGGTAAAGGTGAATTCTTCATCTATCTATATTGCTCGCATCCCTACAGTTTAGGCATTGCCAAATACACTTCCTGCTAGAGTGGTACTCTATGGGCATCATCCAGATGACAAACAAAATGGGGAAAAACTGGTACACTACCAGATTCAATGGAAGACTCTCTGACATAAGCAGATGAGCACCATCATAACATCATAATCTGAGAAAATAAACTATTCGTGGTCAAAGGGACCTGGAATTCCCAAAACTAAAACCTTTTGAATGACGCTATCCAGGAAATCAAACAATCCTTCGGAATTACCAGAATTCAGGAAATAAAATCAAATCCAGGATGAACGAACCCATAATTTTAGATGATAAATCAAATAATATGGAAAATGGTGGACATTGAAAAAGTAGGTCACATAATTCACAAAACAAGGATGGAAACAAAAGCAGGAAAATTGTACATATAACCCAAAAATTAGTAAGAAAAACATAGATTTCGAAAAATACCAAGATTATCAATTAATTGGCAGAGTCTTAAAAACCCAGAAACCAAATCTATGAAATTCGGAGCAACGCAATGAAAATTTGAGGTGAATGGAAGGAAAGGCCAAAAAAATAAGGTTGCGCTAAACGTATAAAGTGTACGTTGTGGGGGCCAGCTTTTTAGATGAAAATATTGACGAGAGAGGAGTTAAAGTGAGTAATTAGATTGAGCAGTTAAAGGTGAATTCTTCTTTTATCTACTTTGCAAGTATCCTTATATTTTAGACATTATCAAATATACTTCCTATAAGAGTGGCACTCTATGGGCATCATCCAGATGACAAACAAAATGGGGGGATAACTGGTACATCTAATTGATTCAATGGAAAACCTTTTGATATTAGTAGATGAGCAACATCATAATATAATAATCTGAGATAATAAACTACTCGTGGTCCTTTTTAATGACACTCTCCAGAAAATCAAATAATCCAACCCAAGATGAACGAACCCATTAGACATTATCAAATATACTTCCTATAAGAGTGGCACTCTATGGGCATCATCCAGATGACAAACAAAATGGGGGGATAACTGGTACATCTAATTGATTCAATGGAAAACCTTTTGATATTAGTAGATGAGCAACATCATAATATAATAATCTGAGATAATAAACTACTCATGGTCCTTTTTAATGACACTCTCCAGGAAATCAAATAATCCTTAATATTTACCGGAATTTAGGAAATAAAATCGAATCCAAGATGAACGAACCCAAAATTTTAGATGATAAATCAAATAATCCGAAAAATAGTGGACATTGAAAAGGTTGGTCACATAATTCACAAAACAAAAAGATGGCAATAGAAGCAGGAAAATTTTACGTATGAAAATCCAAAGACAAGTAAGTAAAACAGAGATTCCAAAAATACGAAGAATATCAATTAATTGGAAGAATCTCAAAAACCCAGAAACCAAATCTATGAAATTCAGATCACAGCAATGAAAATCTGAAGCGCCGAATGGAAGGAAAGGTTAAAGAAAATAGGGCTGTGCTAAATGTACAGGGTGTATGTTACGGGGACCAACTTTTTGGAAGAAATTATTGAAGAAAGTGGAGTTAGCGAGAGTAATTAGATTGAGCAGGTAAAGGCGAATTCTTCTATCTATCTATTTTGCAGGCATCCCTACATTTTTTAAGCATCAGCAAATACACTTCCTACAAGAGTGGTACTCTATGCGCATCATCCAGACGACAAACGAAATGGGGGAAAACTAACACATATACCGATTCAATGGAAGACCTTTTGACATCAGTAGATGAGCACCATTAAACATAATAATCAGAGAAAATAAACTACACATGATCAAAGTGACTTGATATCCCAAAACTTAAACCTTTTTAATGACACTCTCTAGGAAATCAAATATTCCTTAAGAACTACCAGAATTAGGGTAATACAACCGAATCCAGGTTGAACGAACCCACTATTTTAGATGATAAATCAAATAATCCAAAAAACGGTGGACATTGAAAAAGTTGGTCGCATAATACACAAAACGAAAAGATAGCAATAGAGGCAGGAAAATTGTACATATGAAAACCCAAAAACAAGTAAGAAAACTAGAGATTTTGGAAAATACCAAGATTATCAATTAATTAGCAGAGTCTCAAAACCCAGAAACCAAATCTATGGAATTTGGAGCGCAGCAATGAAAATCTGAGGCGTCGAATGGAAGGAAATGTCAAAAAAATAGGGTTGTACTAAACGTACAGAATGTACGTTGTGGGGGTTAGCTTTTTAAAAGAAAATATTGATGAGAGAGGGATTAACATGAATAATTAGAATGAGCAGGTAAAGGCAAATTATTCTATTATCCATTTTGCAGGCATCCCTACATTTTTGGCATTATCAGATACACTTTCTATAAGAGCGATACTCTATGGGCATCATCTAGATGACAAACAAAATGGGGAAAAACTAGCACATCTACTTGGTTCAATGGGAGACCTTTTGACATTAATAGATGAGCACCATCATAACATAATAATCTGAGAAAATAAACTACTCATGGTCCTTTTTAATGACACTCTCCATGAAATCAAATAATCCTTAAGGATTACCAGAATTCAGAAAATAAAATTGAATCCAGGATGAACGAACCCATAATTTTAGATGATAAATCAAATAAT
>NW_019231313.1:424858-432359 GCF_002742605.1 Olea europaea var. sylvestris
AATTTTAGATGATAAATCAAATAATCCGAAAAATAGTGGACATTGAAAAGGTTGGTCACATAATTCACAAAACAAAAAGATGGCAATAGAAGCAGGAAAATTTTACGTATGAAAATCCAAAGACAAGTAAGTAAAACAGAGATTCCAAAAATATGAAAAATATCAATTAATTGGAAGAATCTCAAAAACCCAGAAACCAAATCTATGAAATTCAGATCACAGCAATGAAAATCTGAAGCACCGAATGGAAGGAAAGGTTAAAGAAAATAGGGCTGTGCTAAATGTACAGGGTGTATGTTACGGGGGCCAACTTTTCGGAAGAAATTATTGAAGAGAGTGGAGTTAGCGAGAGTAATTAGATTGAGCAGGTAAAGGCGAATTCTTCTATCTATCTATTTTGCAGGCATCCCTACATTTTTTAAGCATTTGCAAATACACTTACTACAAGAGTGGTACTCTATGTGCATCATCCAGACGACAAACGAAATGGGGGAAAACTAACACATATACCGGTTCAATGGAAGATCTTTAGACATCAGTAGATGAGCACCATTAAACATAATAATCAGAGAAAATAAACTACTCATGATCAAAATGACTTGATATCCCAAAACTTAAACCTTTTTATTGACACTCTCTAGGAAATCAAATATTCCTTAAGAACTACCAGAATTAGGGTAATACAACCGAATCCAGGTCGAACGAACCCACTATTTTAGATGATAAATCAAATAATCCAAAAAACGGTGGACATTGAAAAAGTTGGTCTCATAATACACAAAACGAAAAGATAGCAATAGAAGCAGGAAAATTGTACATATGAAAACCCAAAAACAAGTAAGAAAACTAGAGATTTTGGAAAATACCAAGATTATCAATTAATTAGCAGAGTCTCAAACCCCAGAAACCAAATCTATGGAATTTGGAGCGCAGCAATGAAAATCTGAGGCATCGAATGGAAGGAAATGTCAAAAAAATAGGGTTGTGCTAAACGTACAGAGTGTACGTTGCGGGGGTTAGCTTTTTAAAAGAAAATATTGATGAGAGAGAGGTTAACATGAATAATTAGAATGAGCAGGTAAAGGCAAATTATTCTATTATCCATTTTGCAGGCATCCCTACATTTTTGGCATTATCAGATACACTTTCTATAAGAGCGATACTCTATGGGCATCATCTAGATGACAAACAAAATGGGGAAAAACTAGCACATCTACTTGGTTCAATGGGAGACCTTTTGACATTAATAGATGAGCACCATCATAACATAATAATCTGAGAAAATAAACTACTCATGGTCCTTTTTAATGACACTCTCCATGAAATCAAATAATCCTTAAGGATTACCAGAATTCAGAAAATAAAATTGAATCCAGGATGAACGAACCCATAATTTTAGATGATAAATCAAATAATTCAAAAAATGGTAGACATTGAAGAAGTTGGTCACATAATTCACAAAACAAAAAGATGGCAATAGAAGCAGGAAAATTGTACATATGAAAACCCAAAAATAAGTAAGAGAAACAGAGATTTCGAAAAATACCAAGATTATCAATTGATTGGTAGAGTCTCAATATCCCAGAAACCAAATATATGGAATACGGATCACAGCAATGAAAATATGAAGCGCCGAATGGTAGGAAAGGTTGCTAAACGTACAGGGTGTACATTACGGGTGCCAGCTTCTTGGTGGAAAAATATTGACGAGAGAAAGGATTAACGTGAGTAATAAGATTTAGCAGGTAAAGGCGAATTCTTCTTCTATATATTTTGCATGTATCCTTACTTCTTGCAAGAGTGGTATTCTACGGACATCATCTAGATGATAAACAAAATGGGGAAAAACTAGCACATCTACCTGATTCAATGGAAGACCTTTTGACATTAGCAGACGAGCACCATCATAACATAATAATCTGAGAAAACAAACTACTCATGGTCAAAGGGACCTGGAAATCCCAAAACTTAAACTTTTTTATGACACTCTCTAGGGAATCAAATAATCTTTAAGAACTACCCGAATTTAGGAAATAAAATTGAATCCAGGATGAACGAATCCATAATTTTAGATGATAAATCAAATAATCCAAAAAACGGTGGACATTGAAAAAGTTCGTCACATTATTCACAAAACAAAAAGATGGCAACGAAAGCAGGAAAATTGTACATATGAAAATCCAAACACAAGTAAGTAAAACGGAGATTTCAAAAAATACTAAGAATATCAATTAATTGGCAGAATCTCAAAAACCCAAAAATCAAATCTATGGAATTCGGATCACAGCAATGAAAATCTGAGGCGCTGAATGAAAGGAAATGTTAAAGAAAATAGGGCTGTGCAAAACGTACAGGGTATACATTATGAAGGCCAGCTCTTTGAAAGAAAATATTGACAAGAGAAAAGAGTTAGTGAGAGTAACTAGATTGAGCAGGTAAAAGCGAATTTTTCTATATATCTATTTTGCAGGTATCCCTTCATTTTAGGCATTATCAAATACACTTCTTGCAAGAGTGGTACTCTATGGGCATCATCCAGACAACAAACGAAATGGGGCAAAACTAGCACATATACCGGATTCAATGGAAGACCTTTTGACATTAGCAGATGAGCACCATCATAACATAATAATCTGAGAAAATAAACTACTCATGGTCTCAAAACTTGAACCTTTTTAATGACACTCTCTAGGAAATCAAATAATCCTTAAGAACTACCAGAATTCATGAAATAAAATCGAATCAAGGTTGAACAAACCCACTAATTTAGATGATAAATCAAATAATCAGAAAAACGGTGGACATTAAAAAGGTTGGTCGCATAATTCACAAAACAAAAAGATAGCAACAGAAGCAGGAAAATTGTACATATGAAGAACCAAAAACAAGTAAGAAAAATAGAGATTTTGGAAAATACCAAGATTATTAATTATTTAGCAGTGCCTCAAAAACCCAGAAACCAAATCTATGAAATTCGGATCGCAGCAATGAAAATCTGAGTCACCGAATGGAAGGAAAGGTTAAAGAAAATAGGGTTGTGCTAAACGTACTGAGTGTACGTTACAGGGCCTAGCTTTTTGGAAGAAAATATTGATGAAAGAGAGGGGTTAACATGAGTAATTAGATTGAGCGCGTAAAGGCGAATTTTTTGATATTATGAATTGCCTGAAAACTTTCCCCTTGAAATTTTTATTTTTTTTAAAATTTTTACAAAAAATATGATCCCGTGATTGATTTTTTCAAAAAAAATATTTTTCGTAAAAAATGTCTCAATCAAATACTCTAAAACTAGGAATGCAAGTGAAAAAAATTATATTTTTCATGGAAAATAATATCAATTGAACAAACTTTTAAAAGAGAGTTTCTTATATTTTTGTATCAAAACTTATTTGTTTTTTTGAAAGGAAATTCACCTGACATCCGTGCTTATATGTTCATATTTTAGCTTATAAACAAAGGCGGGCTATTTTTTCCTTTCTTCGTGATCACGAAAATAGTGCGTCCAAAATTTGTCAAAACTAGAAAAACGAAAAGGACCAGAGACATATTACATCCTTTGTTTAATTTAAAGTACGTTGTGAATCATTAGATACAAATATATTTTCGATTTTTGTGTTTTAAATAAAAAAGAGTGGTGTTCTAACAGTTTAGCAACTAAGGTCCAAATAAGCAATTTAAGGCTGCAAATTACATATTAACAGATATTTAAGTTTTCCAAATCAAAAATCAAATGCGAAGTTTATTTAATCAAAAATCAAGCATTAATTAAATTATTAATAATATTTTTAAATTTATCCACGCCCATCACATCCACCACAAAACCTAAAATATCTTTCATCCTGTCTCTCACTTCTCACAGGGGCGTTGATGGAAAAAATCTTCTCTCCTCGTCTAATCTTCTCTCCTCGTCTCAATCTTCTCTAACAGGGCCGTCTATGAGGCGGTGTTCATAGAGCCGCCATGCGTAGCGGTAGTGACAATAAAAATCGTCGCTTAAATAGTTGTCTTTTATACGGTCAATCCATGATAAATAATATATATTTTTGCCCTTTTTTTGGTTTATTAACCTATTCAACTTACACAAATCTTTGTCAAATATTAAAATATTCACGTCATCCACAAAAGTGAGTTTCAAAGATATGTAATCCTCTCTTTAGGCTTGCATCTGATCAGCGCCTGGCCGTCCATTCATCATTGTTATCTGAACAATTCCTCATGTTACCACTATAAATTGAAAAATACTCTCCCACAACCTTCATTTCACGTTCTAACCTTTCCACAAAATGGAAAAAAAAGTGTAATTACTAATTACCATAATTTAAGATTACTTTTTTCACAAATACCATAATTAGAGAAACTCAAAATGGAAAAAAAGTGTAATTACTAATTAAACATGTAGCATCTCTCTTTCTCTCAATACTTATACATTCGACCATATGAGTAGATGAACGAAAAATGAATTTTTATTTTTGTGACTTCATTTTTTCTTAAGTTGTGATAAAAAGGTACAAATGGATTGTGTATGTCGTATGTCTCATTCTCAAAACCGTGTCTAATGTAACCTCTGTCTTCTTGTATGTCTTGATCTCGCAATTATTTTTGAATTTGTAGTGTATGACCCATACAAGTGAAATTCGGCAACTGTAACATATGATTTGGGTAATGTGGCATACATATATTTGCCATACGTATATGCCCAAAGTGGAAAGTGTGACACCCATGTTAAAAGTCGTGGGTGTGACTAGGTTAGTAAATTGTTTCAATTGTGACATGTGAAGTGCGTACATGTTGGAGGAATTTTGTGAATAGTGACGCCAAAATAAGTATAATGATGGTTTGTAAATCCGTGCCGAAAATTGGACAGAGTAACGGCAAAGAAAACACAAACAAGAAGAAGAAGAAAGTAGGGACAAAGCCTAGGCAAGAGTTGGACTCTTTGTCCTTAAGTCGAATTTGCCCCGCAACGGTGCCTACGGATTTCGGCAATCGACTCCCAAGATACAACGGCTACACTTGTTTTTGTAGCACTCCAAAACACAAGTACAACGAATCAAATTTAGGCTTATGTACTCCAAGGATGAAATGAAGGAAAATCAAAATAAATGAAATGATTTTGATTTTGGATAGAAGAGAGGATGAGAGATGTTTTGCATATCAAATTGTGAGGAATAGGACATCCAAAGGATCCTATTTATAGACCATGAAAGGGTGTGGACGAAATGGTGGAGGCCAAACCATGCACCATTTCCAAACAATGCACCTTTATGAAAAGGTGTCTATTCAAAATCATGCACCCTTTCCAAACAATGCACATTTTTGAAAAGGTGTCTATTCACCGGACAACCGTGCGGTTGCACGGTCAAATATTTTGACCTGATTTTCGTCCTTTTTCGTAATTTCTCATTCATCCGATATTGGTTTTCGAAATGCCAAATATATCTTTCAATACATGCAGAGAAATCAAAATTCTCTTTCGGAGGCGTTGCCCCCGAGCCCCCCGCGACCTGACTGGGCAGGTCGATCCCCGTTTGTGCGCCTCGAAGCGGCGAAGTGGCAAACAATTTTGCCTAAACGGATTGAGTTGAGCTTTTGAGTATTTGGCCGAAGTCGATACGAAGTCACTTTAATCGATTTTCAATTCTCGATTTATTTAACCAATATCCAACAATCCCCCACATGAATGGAAATTCCTCAATATGCGCAACACAATGCGAATGCAATGAAAATGAAATGCAGACTCTAACAAATGGAGTACACACGACAAGTCATAGCATCAAGATAGGTAGCTTGTGGCCTTGAACCTTCTTTAGTTGAATACAATCGGATTTACTAGGCTAGTTGGTGAACGCGATGTCTTGAACCATCCAGCCGTTTGTGTAAAACCAAACAACTGTACCAACACCATGACTCATCTAACCCATTCGGTTCTCATGGTTGAGTCCATTTTGTCCCTGGACAACTCTTGGTTTCATAAGTGCCCTAAGAGAATTAAGCCTCGAATTCTCGTAGAAACGGCCCCATTTCACACTTATATAGGTGATCTCATACCTTTCTATCTCAAGGTTATGAATCATTAAAAGTATATATGTATACTTATCCTTATACACATTTTACATAGCACTTTAAATTTTAGGAATGGGAATAAGTGCTTTATTCCGAATCATTTACGACTTAGTTGTCCCATTGAACCAAGATCTTGGGATCTCCAATCTACAAGGTTGGGTTTTTCATCATAGTAATTCTATTCAATAGGCTTTAGGCCCATTCCCCTCGAAAGATGGTAAACTTGATCTCTTGCAAGTCCTTTCGTCAAAGGATCAGCCAAATTTTCTTTTGACTTCACATAGTTAATAGAGATTATACCATTCGATATTAACTGTTTAATGGTATTATGTCTCCGACGGATATGTCGAGACTTACCATTATACATACTGTTTTGTGCCCTTGCTATTGCCGACTGATTATCGCAATGTATATTAATCGCAGAAACCGGCTTTTCCCAACATGGAATTTCTTCAAGAAAATTACGAAGCCATTCTGCTTCTTCACCGGCTTTGTCTAACGCAATAAACTCAGATTCCATCGTGAATCGAGCAATACATGTTTGCTTAGACGATTTCCAGGACACGACTCCACCTCCAATGGTAAATATGTAACCACTCGTGGATTTTGAATCCTTAGCGTCAGATATCCAATTTGCATCAGTATATCCTTCTAATACTGCAGGATATTTTGAGTAGTGTAATCCATATTCAACCGTGTGTCTTAAATATCTAAGAACTCGGTTTAATGTCTTCCAATGTACAACACTTGGATTACTAGTGAATCTACTCAACTTGTTGACTATATATGCTATATCCGGTCTTGTGCAGTTGGTAATATACATTAAACTACCAATGACACGCGAATATTCCAATTGAGATACGGGCTCACCAGTATTCTTGGCTAAGTAAATACCTAAGTCAACTGGTGACTTCACCGTTTTATCGTTATACGCCTTAAATTTCTTAAGTATAGTTTCAACATAATGTGATTGAGACAATGACAAACCAATAGGTGTTTTAGAGATCTTAATCCCTAATAGTATGTCTGCAACTCCCATATCTTTCATGTTGAAATGTTTATCAACATTTTCTTAGTTGAAGAAATGACTTTCGAGTTATTTCCCATAATTAGCATATCATCAACGTACAAACATATGATCACATATTCGTTAGGTGTGTTTTTAATGTAGACACATTTGTCACATTCATTGATTTTGAAGCCATTTGACAACATAGTTTTATCAAACTTTTCATGCCATTGCTTCGGTGCTTGTTTCAATCCATACAATGATTTTACAAGTCTACACACCTTCTTTTCATTTCCTGGTGCAACAAACCCTTCAGGTTGTTCCATGTAGATTTCTTCTTCTAATTCACCATTTAGAAACGCGGTTTTGACATCCATTTGATGTATTTCAAGATTATGCAATGCTGCGATTGCAATCAAGACACGTATA
>NW_019231313.1:434584-463623 GCF_002742605.1 Olea europaea var. sylvestris
TAGGGACAAAGCCGAGGCAAGAGTTGGACTCTTTGTCCTTAAGTCGAATTTGCCCCGCAACGGTGCCTACGGATTTCGGCAATCGACTCCCAAGATACAACGGCTACACTTGTGTTTGTAGCACTCCAAAACACAAGTACAACGAACCAAATTTAGGCTTATGTACTCCAAGGATGAAATGAAGGAAAATCAAAATAAATGAAATGATTTTGATTTTGGATAGAAGAGAGGATGAGAGATGTTTTGCATATCAAATTGTGAGGAATAGGACATCCAAAGGGTCCTATTTATAGACCATGAAAGGGTGTGGACGAAATGGTGGAGGCCAAACCATGCACCCTTTCCAAACAATGCACCTTTATGAAAAAGTGTCTATTCAAACCATGCACCCTTTCCAAACAATGCACCTTTTTGAAAAGGTGTCTATTCACCGGACAACCGTGCCGTTGCACGGTCAAATATTTTGACCTGATTTTCGTCCTTTTTCGTAATTTCTCATTCATCCGATATTGATTTTCGAAATGTCAAATATATCCTTCAATACATGCAGAGAAATCAAAATTCTCTTTCGGGGCGTTGCCCCCGAGCCCCCCGCGACCTGACCGGGCAGGTCGATCCCCGTTTGTGCGCCCCGAAGCGGCGAAGTGGCAAACAATTTTGCCTAAACGGATTGAGTCGAACTTTTGAATATTTGGCCGAAGTCGATACGAAGTCACTTTAATCGATTTTCAATTCTCGATTTATTTAACCAATATCCAACAGTATATTTATATTACTACAAAAAACTTAAAATATATTATAATAAACACCTGATTTGGGAAAATTAAATATACGACTTAATTTGTGAGAAGGAAAAGTTGGAAAAATACATAGTATCAAGATATATTATCAAATTTAAGACACTTGTGAAATTCTTTAAAAAAATCAGGTGAAAAAATTTTGTGCTTTTTTAATTAAATGGGTCAATGTCACAATAAAATATAATTTATGATCACGATCAGCACTAGATACAAATCACACAAGGTCACGTGATTAAAACACAAATTATGAATCACAATTATAATTTAACGAAAATCACACATTTTTATAAGTCACAACTTATTTATCAGTCTCAAATTACCAAATTAACTAATAGCAAATACCCCATTAACTAATCAGAAAAAATATTTTAAAAATCGACCCAGGTATTGACTCAAAAAAGGAAAAGGATCGAGATTTAAAGGGTCGAATTGGTATCAATCCGAACGACAAATTAAATAAATAAATATACAAATAAACTATAAAATATCATAACTATAATAGATTTTTAAATTTTAGTTTTCTCGTTCAAAGTATATAATCCATGTTTGTTAATTAGATTTATTATAGTAATTTATTTTTTAACCTCAAAAACTAACAATTAATATGACCGAAATAATTTGCTTTATTCAAATTGAAATTGTTTGTGATTATAATCTTATTGGGACTTATGATTTGTTAATGAAAATAATGAAGTACTAGTATACACTTAGAAAATAGAATTGGAAAATTCGCTAGTATTCCACATTAAAAAATTACCACAACATTGGAAGAAGAGTCACCTTTAAAATGGAGTTAGTATCCCACATTTGAAGATTACTAAAACATTGAAAGAACGGTCTTTTAAAGAGGAGTTAAAGGAGAATCACTTATATAGGTCGTGTTTGAGCCCCATTATTTCCTCATTAAAATAAAGAAGGGAAAAATTCACATGTTAGATCTATAGTTTATATCAATTCACGATTGAGGTATAAAAAGTAAACATTCAAATCTCAGGTGTATATATATATATATATAGGAAATCCTTAGTTGTAAATCTTTTAAAGATGAATTTATAAATCCCTAAATTATATTTTACTCTTTTATATTCATGTTTTTGTATGTTTATGTTTATGTTTTTGCTAAGTAAATATTTGTTATGTTTATCATTTCATCTTATGTATATAATAAACGCATAACTTGAAATGGGGGGTGGTATGCTGTTTTAATAGGCTGTTGTTTAAACTTTAAACTTTTGATAACTTTGATCCTACTCAGTACTCTCCTTAGTTTTCTATAAATCTTTCTTAAAAATCATATATAAATCCTTTTTTTTTCACATTTAAATTTTCACCACCTATGACATATAAACTTGAACCTGATTCCTTTTTATAAGGTTACCCGTGGCACTCCCTTATAAAATTCTTAGATTAATTTTTTCCCTTTCGCCAGCATCTTTAGAAAACATCAAAAGGCTCACTCCGGTCAAAAGTTTTCACTCATCTGGGTCACTCAGGATTAACCTAAAAACAGTATGGCTTCTAGAAATCAAGTTATACTTTTATTATATGCATAGGATGAAATGATAAACATAACAAATATTTACTTAGCAAAAACATAAACATACAAAAATATGAATATAAAAAAGTAAAATATAATTTAAGGATTTATAAATTCATCTTTAAAAGATTTACAACTAAGGATTTCTCTTTCGGAAAGTCCCTAAAGTTCTAAAATAAACTTAATAGAATAAGAATACAAGAATACCTTAAATATTCACAAGGACTTCAGATGTACAATAATTTTTTGATTGAGAATGTTTCTGGAGGAGAGGTTTTAAAGGTTTTTTGGATAGCAGAGAGTACACAGGTTGTAAAATTCTACCTAAACCGAATGAAACTCATTCCTTAAATAGAAAAATTCTTGGGAGCAAAAAGTCTAATCTATCCTTGAGAAAGGCACATATTTCACCGAGAAACTTCTGGCCATTCTAAAATCTAACAAGTGGCAAAAGTTTCTACGTCTTTTTGCTAAAAATTCTAAAGGTCTACAGTTGGGAATCTTTATTTTACAAGATTTCCACCAACTTTACAAAAAGGGCTCTCAAATGTCTAAAAATTCAAATGGGAATCTTTCCTTTTTCAAAAAGTCCCGACATCTTTTCTAATAATACAACAATAATAAAACTTTTTTCTAAAAGTCTACAGTATAATGATAAAAAGTCTTCTATTTTTTCTTCTTTTTTTCTTTTAGATTTGTCTTGTTATGCATTATTGAGGATCTTTATCACGTATCAAGATTGTGGCGTGCCACTGATGAAAATGACATTCCCCTGTCTGAATTATTGTATCCTTCGTTCTGTGGATCTTCGTCTTCATCTGAAAGTCTGAAATTACTGGCTTCATCTTTTTCTTTTTGATCTGAGCATTCTGAAATTTCTTTCTCTTCTCCATGGTTCTTTTTTAAGATTGTCTCAAATGCTTGATTGACTGCTTCTCTAATTTGTTCTTTTAATCCTTAATCATTTTTCTTCTTCTTAATCTTTTTCTTTTTTCTGGAAGAAGATCCTTCATCTTTTTTGGATTGCTTCAGAAATTTTTCAATTTTTTCAAAAATCTTTTCTAAAGAAACAGTATCTGGATTAGGGTCTTGTGATTCTTGAAGAAATAAACCGTTTTGACTATCTTGGGCTACCATTTTTTCTTTTACCTTACTGGACTGAATTTCTTGGGCTTGTGAGAATTCTGAATTATTTGAAAAGTGTTCTGGTGAAAAATGTTCTGGTGGACTGTACTTAACTAAGTAATCAAATTTTCCGCTGGGTTGTCCTAAAAGATCCCAAATCTCTTTACCTTTTTCTGTAGCAGATTTATCAGTTTGCTGAGTCTGATTATCTAATTTAGTAGAGGAATCAACAGTCCCCTGAATCTGTTGGGCTTTTGGTAAGTCCATAACCTTCAACGGATTTGATAAGTCTTTACCAGCTATCGTTTGGGCTGGACTGGCTATGGACTTCTTGGGCTCCATAGTACCTGTTGGATAATGGACTTTTAGATCCAAAATCTCTTTTTCTAGTTGGGCCACTTTCTTTTGGAGTTGGGTTCTTTCTAGTGAAAGGTTCTGATTTGCTTCATTGATAACTTTGCAATTTCTTTGTATATACTCACAGTGTTGGCAGAAAATATTCTGGTTTTTACTTGGAGAGAAGTCTAATGGAGGGTTAGAGTAATTCTTTAAAGAAGGAGATAAATAAAAATTTATTCCTATATGTTGTCTTGCTGCATCTAATGCTTCTTGAAAATTTGTAAAACCTTTGTAAAGAAGATCTGAAAAATTTTTAATGCAGTCTAAAACTTCTATCCAAGAATGAAAAATTCCTGAATTTTTACCTTTAATTACAACATAAAATTTAAATATTTGCTTGTTCTGACTAAAGTGGTCTGACAATGCATTCATGCATGCAAGAAAATATTTTTGATCTTTTGGATTCTTATTATATGAAATTCATAAATTGTCTAAAATACATTTTTCTTCTCTAGATAAAGAAATATGCGGTAAAATTTTAAAAGAAATATTACTATTGGGAAAAACTATAAGTTCTTAGTTTCCAAACCTTAACTTGTCTTGTAACATTGGTCTGTTCTGATTAAATGGAGTCTGTGGTAAAGATTTTGATGCAAATGAATTCCCAGGTGGAATTCCTGGTCTTATAGGCCTTGGTCTTGTCATCTGTATAACAAAATTATATTAAACAAATTTAATAATTTCTATCTATTATTATTCTACTTAATATATCTGTCGCTTTATAATCACTACCTTTAATATGCTCAAATTCTATATTAATTCCTGTATTTGTAATTCTATCTATAAAGTTTAACCATCTTCTTCTACTACTTCTTTTTGTTTCTATTTTGATTTTATTAACAAAAGAAACTATGGCTACACAATCTGTTCTTATAGTTATTTCTTTCTTAGATATAATAAATAGTTCAAAACTATCTAATGCATAATTTATAGCTAATAATTCTGCATCTATACTACTTAAATTTCCTTTCTCTTTATAATTTCCACTATTATACCTACAAATTCTTTTTGTATTTTTATCAGTATATTTATTAGGTTTGCATATTAATATAGCTCCCCATCTTATCATACTTCCATCTATTTCTATAATTAAATATTCTGAATCTAATGGCATGACCAATTCTGGTAAATTTTTTATTTTTTATT
The DNA here is from genome assembly GCF_002742605.1 of Olea europaea var. sylvestris. Taxonomy (NCBI): domain Eukaryota; kingdom Viridiplantae; phylum Streptophyta; class Magnoliopsida; order Lamiales; family Oleaceae; genus Olea; species Olea europaea. The sequence goes on from NW_019231313.1 coordinate 439,592, forward strand.
TTATTTGTTGAACTAATTTTATGTCTTCTTGATTAAAAAATCTTTGTCCTGTAGGAGATATCTTTGCATATAAGGGTCCTGCTATTTTTCCCAAATCTTTTATAAATGGTCTAGCATAATTTACTAATCCTAAAAATTTTTGGATTTGTTTTAAATCTTTTAGTTTGTCTGAAAATTCTAAAGCTTTCTTAGCAATATGGGGTTGTAACTTTATTTTTCCTTCTCCTATATTAACTCCTAAGAAATCTATAAATTCTTTAAATAAAATCATGTTCTTTTTACTAATTATTAAACCATGTTTAATAAATTCTGAAAATACTATTTGTAAATGTCCTCTATATTCTTGTTTATTTTTATTAAATACTAAGATGTCATCTATGTATACTATTACAAACTTACTATGTTTATTAAAAATACTTTCCATTTTTCTTTGAAAAATACTTCGTGCATTTTTAATTCCAAATGGCATTACAAGCCATTCAAAATGTCCTTCCGGACAAGTAAAAGCTGTCCATTTAATACTTTCTGGATGCATTTTTACTTGCCAAAATCCTGACTTTAAATCAAATTTACTAAAAATTTTACAGTCTTGAATTTTATTTATTAAAACTGTCTTATTTGGTATGTTATAAGCATCATATATAGTATTATCATTAAGTCTTTTATAATTAATAACCATTCTATTTTTTCCTCTAACAATTTCTGAATGTTTCCTAACTATAAAGGCTGCTGATCTATGAGGACTATCTGATTTTCTAATTACTCCTAATTCCAAGAGTTCTTTTATATGTATTTTAAAATCTTCTAAATCTAAATTTGTTGCTTCTATATTCTTAGTTTTAATTATGTATTCTGGATTTTTAATTTTTAATTCACATAAAATTTTATCATTCTCCCAGTATTTTAAAACATTTTCTCCTATTATTTTTATCTTTTCTAATCTAGATATTAAATTTTCTATTTCTTGTTTTGTTATTAACATATTATAGATCTTTTCATTGTCAATTAATTCTATAGTTCCAAAGTCTATTTCTAAAATATCTTCTTCTTCAAGATTTATTTCTTCTAAATTATCTTCCTCTATTAATTGACATTCTCTTTCTTTTTCACACTTACAACTATTACTATTACTATTGTTTCCACCACGCTTCTCTATGCACTCTGATGGAAAATAGGTAGTCTGTGTTGGTGTAAATAATGTATGTTTTTGTAAATGTAAAAAATCTTTAGTAATTGTAACACTTCCATTATCTTTTAATAAAAAATTTAATCCTATAATAAAATCTGTATCCTTAATATTTAAAGATCTAATCCAAACTGATTCTTTTGGTAAGGTATATTCTATACTTTTGCCACAGTTTGTCTCAAAACTAATCTTACTATTTGATTGTAATAATTCTATATAAGTAAAAAGTTCTCCATCCATTTGTTGTGCTTCTATTGGTTTGTCTGAATATGTTATGTATTGTTTTGGTATTAATTTCTTATTAATTATACAATTACTGCATCCTGAGTCTATTAAACCTAAACATTTTATTTCATATTGTCATATTCTTATGTAACATTTTACCTTAATACTTTTAAGTTTTTCTGGATTACATATTACCTGAACATATTCTTTTTCTTTATATCCTGTATTTTGACCTTGTTCTTCTATTTCTATTATTTTTCCTTTATTATTATATTCTAACATTTCTATCTTATTTATTATAAATTTTTGCATTTCTTCTAGGCTTTTAATTCTTTTTCTAAGAATTTTTATTTCTGATATTTCAATTCTTTCTTTTAAAATTTCTGAATTGACTTCTTCTTTTTCAATAAGATTCTTTTCTTCTAAGCATTTTATACATGTTTCTTTATAACATTCTAAACATTTGGCTCTAAGTTTTCTTACTGGATACCAATTACATAAGTAACAAGCTATATTATCTGCTCCTTTATATTTTTGCCAATTATGTAAACATTCTGTAATCATGCTATTCATTAAATTAAGTTCTTCTTCTGATTCTGATTCTGATTCTGATTCTTCTTGTAATCTTATATTAGAGAATTCATCTATTATTTCATAATCAGATTTTTTATTTTCTTCTAAATTTTTGTCTTTTATTGATATAATACTATAAATAGATTCTTTATCTGAAATATATTCGTCTAATTGTATTAAATCTTCATTAGTGCATTCTATTAATGTACTTTTCTTATCATAATTATTTATTCTTTTTGGACAGGTCTTGGATAAATGTTTATTACTATTACAAACATAACAACTAAGTCTATTTTTATAAGTTCTTTCTGGTTTAAATTTCCTCACGTCTTTTTTCATCTAAATATGGTTTTCTCTTATTAGATTTTCTAAGAAAGTATCTTTTCTTAAAAGATCTTTTATTCTTTCTTTCTTTATTACTATATTTATTTTTTCTTGAACTAGATGCTCCATAAGTTTGTGGGGTAAAAATATCCTTACAGAATTTATAGTCTGTCTTTTTAAGTTGTTTTTGAATTTGTAACTTTAAACATTTATCTTCTAAGCATCTTATTACATGTTGTATTCTTTGTCCTATACTTTATTGTTTTTCTGGTTCTTCTTTTACTGTTGGTAAATTATTCCATTTATCTGTAATCTCTAGTCTTAATGGTCCTGATAATTTATGAAATAGTTTATTACCAATTTCTTGATTAAATGTGTTTCCTGATATTGAAGTTAAGTAATGGTATTCATTTAAAAAGTTCTTAACATATCTTCCTTTAGTCCATTTATAAAGACTAAGTTGTTCTAAATCTCTCATAACTTTTCTTTGTATACTCATATGTCCTGAATTTGGGTCTGCTCCTGTTATTAATATTTGTATTTTATTAACAAAGTTATAGGGATTGCTTCCCATATTAATTAATTGTTCAAATTCTTCTTTCTTTTCTAATTTAAATGCTTCCCACATAACTTTTACACTTTCTCCTAAAAATGTTTCTAAGTATCTATACATATCTAAAGCTTCCATTTCTTGAAAATTTCTAATATAATGTCATATTATAGTATTTTTCCATACATCTATTACATTATTCCATGTCTGTGGATCATGTGTTGTAATATTTAAAATTTGTACTTTATGATCTGATTGAAACTCTATTTTCTTTTCTAAGGGTCTTTCACTTCCTCTTGCTATGTATTTTCCTTTTGTATTATTATATAAAGGATAAGCTCCTCTTGAGGGAAATCCTCCACCATAAACCATTGCGTCATGTTTAATTGTTCTATCAAAAGGAGTATCACTAAAAGTTCTATATGTATTTGAATCTTCCATAAGTTCTTTTGTATAACTTAAATCTGAATTTTCTGAATCATTATCTTGTTTAATAATTCCTATTCTTATATTTTTTTCTTGATCATAATATAAATATTCAGATTCTGTAATTATCTTTTTAAGATACATTTGATTTTCTAGTTCTAATAATTCTTTATTATCTAAGTTCATTCCTAATTCGTTTGGATAAATTATTTTATCTAATTCTTCATCCATTAATTCTATATGAACTTGATTTTGAAATGGTTCATTTTGTTCTTCTTCAGGATTAGTTTCTCTTCAAAATCATTTTGTTTTTGTACCTGATTATAATTTAAAAATCTTAAACTAGTTCTTCCATGAATATCTTTATAAGTTAATGCTTCCTGTGGTGCTATAATTGTTTCTTGATTTTCTAAAAATTTATCCATATCACATTCTAATCCTGCCAATTGTTCTGATGAATATTTTTTAGGTTTAACCATATTAATTCCTTTACTACTCATTAAATTTACTACTTTATCTATATAAATTTTGTATGTTGTCTGGGAATTATTTGAACATCTTCCTAAAAATCTATGCTAATTAATAAATTATCTCCACTTTCTACTTCTTCATATCCTTTTGTTTGAATTCCTATTTTAATTTTATCTGAAAAGTCTTTAATAGTTAATAAAAAATCTGGATTACAATAAATTATACCATTATTATTATTCATATCAACTTCTGTACTAGCAATCATATTTTTATCTATATTATTAATTCTTTCATCATATATGGCAATTAAAACCTTACATCCTAAATTTTTCCTCATTAATCCTTTTATTCCTATAACTATTAATCCTAAATGCATGAATCTAAAATTCTTTTTATTTCTGTTAAATCTACTTTGGATGGTATTTTTTCTACTTTAACAAGTTTCTCTAAAATACTTGAGTTTTGATTTTTAATATAATCTAAGGATTCTTTTATATTTTTAATCTCTTGATCTCTAGCTATAATGTTTTCTTTTGTAATTTCTAAATAACTATTTTGCTTTTTATTTTCTAATTCTAAATTTTTTGATAAATTTATGATTAAGTTTACCAAACAGTTCTGACTTGGATCTTCTGAAAATAAACTATGTAATTTATGCTTATTGTCTAAATTACACTTAATTATATTATTATCAACAGTTTGTACTTTTTTACTGATATTTCTTAAATCTATGTCTAAATATTCAAGCTTTCTATTTGTATCCAGAGTTCTAAATCGTAAAAGATTCTGTTTACTATAAAAATATGTTTATATTCTTCTACTAAAATTTTCTTTATAATATTTTCTCTTAATTCAACAGGTAAATCTTTAGTAATTCTTAAAATTTCTAAAATTTCAATTAAATATTTACTATATGTTCCTACTATATTGTCTTCTTCAAAGTAACCACAAATATCTATACTATATTTTACTTGATAAGACAATCTATTATTTCTAATACCTGTAAGTTCTAATATCATAAACTTTTTTATATTCCGATCACTACTTCCTTTTTTGCTCTGATACCAAATGGGGAGGGGGGTATGCTGTTTTAATAGGCTGTTTAAATGGCTGTTGTTTAAACTTTTAACTTTTGATAACTTTGATCCTACTCAGTACTCTCCTTAGTTTTCTATAAATCTTTCTTAAGAATCATATATAGCTGTCGAAGAAGAAAAAATCAGGTAATTGTGTATTCAGCATTCACATCATCGACATTGATGGTTTCGTGTCACGGATTTGGAATCGGTTTGAAGAAATTGACGTTTTTGCATATCAGAAATCAATCCAAGTATTGTTTCGATTATTTCGTTCACTGCTAACTTTTTGCATTTAGCATCATCAGATAAGATCCGAAATTTTTCTGTAGTCAAATGTTTAGCGACCGTATCTATTGTGGTCACATACGTGTCAAATTCAATAACATTGTGCAGAGGAATATGAACGACATGTATGATATGTGACTTAATTGAGTGTAACCAATCTTAGACAAGCATAGCATCGATTGTGGATGTCTGTGGCCACTACAAAAATGTGGGAGATTGTAATGACATCAAACATAAGATGTTAACAGCATATGTGACCTTTGTGATTTACGCTGGAAGACGAAGAAACAGATGATTCATTGTGGATGATTAAATGTGACCTATATGCTAAAAATGTGACCTCCATTTGTTTTCGATTATCTGTAAGATATGTTAGATTAGCATTGATCGTACTCGTGTGTGACCTATTCCGATATTTGACCAAAATGTGACCACACGACACAACAGTATCCATTCACATATGTGACATGTGAACACGTAAGCGATTTGAAAAAAGGACTGAAACCAATTTTGTTCATGAGATGTGACCTGTGTGTCGCCAAATGTGACCTATTTTTTTGAATATCATATGTGACTTCATGTTATTGCATAAATTCTTATATAAAAATGTATGCATTGTATTAAATTAACCATCGAGAATATGAAGATTTGAAATTCAATTTTGCAGAAATGGTGTACTTGCACTTATGTTTGTTGCATGGATCTCAGTCCCCATTGGCATTGGTAGACCGTGGACACATTTATGTAAACCTTGTTAACACGATTATGTTAGAGGTCACCTTGGATCCAACGAAGGTAGCAGTATCATTGAAGTATGTACTGAACGACGATTTGCCTGCAATCAGGATAAAAAATAACAGCAACGTGCTTGTATACATTCTGCTGAAAGAAGTCGATCGTGATCCTACTAAATACCCATTAATCATTGGTATAACCAATGCAGCAATAGAGTACCCATCCGGCATGGTCATAGATAATGCTTATCGTAACAGAGAGCTTTATACATTGCAAGATGTGGCAGCGAAAATCAATAAAACATCAAGTGGACATGTAGGTCACATTTGGGGCAATGAAGTCACGATTCTTTCTATAGTCGATGCTAGTGAGGTCGAATAAGGAAGGATTTTCCGTGATAAGGATATTTTAAAATTGAGTCTATCATTTTTTGTCATACGAAACATGTTTGAGTTTATGGTTGTACGATCCGACAAGAAAGAATATGTTGTGAGATGTTCTCAGGAAGGATGTTCTTGAATATGCCGACCATCGAAATGGGGTAAAACAAATTTATTTAAGATTCAAAAGATTGGTAGTCACACACGTGCCTCAAATGTGGTGTTGGGGTCACACATATAGGGTATCAGCTGCAGTTGTTTCATCTAGCATCAAGTACAAATACACATTGATTGGCATCATCTACACACCAAAGGATATATGCAGTGATATGTTACATACTTTTGGAGTATATTTGAATTACTCAAAAGCTTGGAGATCCCATGAACAAACATTGAAGGTGATTAAGGGGTGATTCAACGGAATCATTCGGTAGGATACCAAACTTCTTCTATATGCTTCGACAAAAGAAATCTTGGTACAGTCACATAGTTGGAGGCCGATAGTCACAATAGGTTCAAGTATTGTTTTATGGCACTTTGTGCATCAATACGGGGTTGGCAACATTGTAGGCCCGTAATTGTCGTCGACGGTACTTATTTGAATGGTCATTATGGAGGTACCCTATTCACAACATGTACACAGGATACAAAAATGGCATATTTGTTTTTGCTTTTGGAGTAGGGGATAATGAGAACGACAAATTTTGGAGATAGTTTTTGGAAAAACTGAAAAATGCATATGGGTACAGAGAAAAATTGTGTTTTGTATCAGACCCTCATGGTAGTATAAATGAAGCAATAGAACATGTGTATCCGAGAAGTTGCCATGATATCTGCTCGTATCATTTACTGTAGAATCTAAAGTCATATTATGGAAAATCAGGGCAAAATATTATGTAGGCGTTCAATTCGGCTGTTCACGCTTACACATTAGAAGAATTTGAATACAACATACAACAACTGGACGCGATGAATGGAAAGATTCGTGATTACTTGGTACTGTACTGACTACAACACTCCATTGTCACATGCAATGAAGTGGTCATATATATCATTTTATACGATACTCATAGTACGATATCTTTTGGTAGGATGAAGTTGGCCCTGAAAAGTGATGACAAATACATATGCTGGCAAACAGATACTCTACAATGACATCAAACATTGTAGAATCAGTAAACGCGGACACAAAGGCAGCTAAGAATTACCACATTGTATTCTTGCTGGAGTCATAGTAAAACTTCCATGCGCTTCTTGCTGAAGTTTCACAATGTTGACTGGCAAGTTCGAGAATGTCATGAGGAGAATGAGTTCAAAACTAAGGAACTTGAGGGTAACTTTCTTATGTATCCTGAAGTTTGTGTATGTGTCCTAAATGAAAAATGCACGTGATCATATCATGGGTGTCTGTAACATGGAATGCACGTCCGTGATTATATGTCCAAATTATAATTGCATGTGACCAGCAATTTACGTTTGTGATGCTATATACTTTGTCTGCTAATGGTAAACTTGTTACCTGAATGGATTGTATGTGACATCCAAGTATGAAGTCCTGTGACCTGAACATATAATTGTGCACTGAAATATGAATGTCCGTGACTTATTCTTTTTGAGTTTAAACTGACACATACCATTGGTTCTACTATACTCTCATGGGTATTTCCTTCCAACCAGACAGTGTTTTCCGTGAGTGATCAAAGGTCCACTTTTGTTGTTGATATTGAGCAACGTACATGCACTTGCAGGATGCTACAGGTCGATCTGATACCGTGTCCACATGCATTGGTTGTAATTGCACATACAAAAAAGGATCCATACGCTTACTGTTCTTATTATTACACAAGGGATGTTTATGTAAATGCTTACGAAAATTCGGTATATCCTGTTGGAAATCCAAACGAATGGAGAATACCCGATGAAGTACAATTCCAAATTGTTTTAGCTTTTAACCAGAAGCAGAGTTCTAAAAGACCTACTAATAAGAGGAAAATATCATCTTGGGAAGGGAAACCAAAAGTAAGATGTGGACGTTGTGGTGCACATGGTCACAACCACATGAGTGCTTAAGTTTGGTCCCATTAAGTAAGAACGATTGACGGAGTACCAACTTGTAATAGAAAGTCAATACATGATGAAGACTTATCAATGTTAGATCACATTATTGAATTCAAACTGTTATTAGCATACCGATATTGAGATCATTTGTAACAAAATGTGTTTCAATTAATCAATTGACAAATGATGTTTAAAAAGTAAAGTAATAAATACTCAATGAAATATATCCACACTTTTTATTCAGTTAAACGCAGAATTGTGTAAAGTAATGATTATTCAATTGTGACCATTAATTCAATGAAAGGCATGAACTGTGACCTAAACGTGGTGGAGAACAAATATCTGTCCATTCTCAGATTCAATAAATAAGACGAATTGTGACCAGCTCTTGGCATGATATGTTATGAGTGTTAAATATGTAATCTGCTATACATATGATATGTGACCTGTTGTTGACATATGTCATGGCAAAATAAAAACTGTTACCAAAAGCACTACTAAATCTGTAACCACATACACATATGATACGTGACTTGTTATTTACAAATGGCATGGCAAACTAAAACCGTAACAAAAAAGCACAACTATGTGACCAAAAGCACAACTACAACATAACATGAACTGTGACCTGATTTTGGCATGATATGTTATGAGTGCTAAATTTGTGATCTGCTATACATATGATATGTGACCTGTTATTGACATATGTCATGTCAAACTGAAACTCTGACCAAAAGCAATACTAAATCTATGACCTGGTACACATGATACGTGACCTGTTATTTACACACGGCGTTGCAAAAATAAATCTGTGACCAAAAGCACAACTGTATATCCAAACAACATCATATTAACAACTGAAAGTTGGGGTACTCATGTATTGCAAATGTATATTTACATCCACATGACAGTATTGAAATATAAAAGGCTACCAACTGAAGCATAAAATTCATTTATAAATGTTTTCATAGTTGTCATTCTATAACAATCCCCTCCCCTTTAAAAGTCTGTCTCGCCTTCTTCACGTAAGGTTCCTGATGTTTGTAGAGTAGTGATGGGCGATATTAAGTCTACATTTTGCAGTATCGATTTGATGGGGAATAGAACATCTGCCATCACGGAGGATATACAATACATACAACAACCCACAATCATGACTGTAAAAGAACACAATATAGTATGTTATGAATTAATTACTTTTCAAGTTATACTCATAGTCTTGGTCACATACTTACCCATTCGTGTGTTGAGGTAGGGTACTGTCAATGGTCACCTTCATTTGCTTGCATTCAGATTCGTTATAATTGGGGTCCTTTTTCGAAATTCCCAACGTTTTCATAAGAGTAGGTAATACCTTCATATAAGGCTCAATACCTTCCAGCACCTTCTAATCACGATAAGTTTTTCCATCTGAATTGAACAGCATCAATGTATACCTTCTAAATTCTACCAGACCTCACATCCAGTGAGCTTTGTTCGTGGGCAGGAGTGGCATGAACACATAGTCTACATCGGCCTAAGATGTGCTAAGGGATATCATGTGACCTGTGACAGCCTTAATCAAGCTACTCTCCGACAACAGAACATGAGGATCTTTTTGGAAAGTGGGAAATATATCTTTTATCTTGTTCTGGAACCAAGAGTCCATCGTTGTAGCTCTAAACTTTACTTTCCTAAATTTCACTACTTGACGAATGTAGTAGAAGCATGCATCCATGTGCTGTTTGAACATGAAGGACACAATTAGGTACAACATAAAAAAGTTATGACTCTATGACAGTGAACAGCTTAATGTTGTGTCACTAGTTAACAAGGAAATGTGTTGTGAACAAATACATAAGTGTTACCATGCCGAACCGCTCAAAGAGGTTTTAGCATCAATCAGTTGGTGGAACCATGTCTTGTGACCTACTGGGTATAAGCCAATACTAAAGGCTGGTTTGATTTGGTCATCGTGCTCATTAAACTTTTTCCTGTTGCCACAAATTGACTGTTAAGATACTGTGACTGTGTGAGCAGTGTATTTGAAAATGTAAGAAAAATGTACATGCCTATTTTTGGGTTCATACCCTTTTTGAAACCAACCCAAGAATGTTGATTTATCAACTACTTCAACATGGTCTTTATAATTTCCAAAGACAATAACATTATCATCATGCTGCGGTACCTTTCCTTCCCCGGCAACAAATGGAGACCGCAGTATCCTCGTAGGTCTTGAAACCTACTTAACTGGTAATTCAAAAGCCAGTTCAGGAGTTGGTGATCCCTGTGAATTGTAAAAGGTCACGTTTAGTTTGTATAAATTCGATGTACGCATTGTGTGACTAGTAGATTACAAAAAAAAACATAATTTGAATACCTCTCCGTCAATATTTTTGAATGCTGTGATCACATCAAATATGACAGCATCTATCTGCTTCTGAATTTCTACAGACTGCAAATCATTCGGTTGTGTGTATCCGATACCCAGGTCAAATGATGGCGGTTGAAGACTACATGGAAAGGCAACATTGTCTGTTGGGTTGACCTTCTCCTTCCCTTTCCCGTCGACAACAGGTTGCAGTTTTTCCACCTGTATGTGAAATTGGAGGATTTGAGACGGGAAAACTGTAACTATGGTTAGTGAAAGATAGCTTGAACATATCATGTACCTACCTCGTCGATCTTCTCGAATCCTCCAACAACACGACTTTCTTCACCTCCAAGTACAACAGCTTCCATTTCTTCGTACTCATTAATTGGACAACCTTTCCTGTCATTGAATCGCCTTAAAATCTCATTCATTGAGCTTGAGATCATTGCAGTCACGGATTCAGACAGGAATTGCATATTCGTCCTAATCTCGGTCATGTCACGTTTTAACTGTCCTTGCGTTAGGATGATTTCAGTTATCTTTTTTTACTTGATTAGAGTTGAGGCTCGACATCTGTGACTTGATGGCTTCCATCTCCACAGTTAATACTTTATTCTGTGACTTAAGTTCTGATATTTGCACATTCAAATCGTGAAGCACCTGTAAGCATGATTAAGATAAATAGTTACATGTGACCTTCAAAAAGATGCCCGTGACAAAAAAAAATAAAAAATCTATGACTTGTATTAAGTAAACTGTGACCACAATTTGAAAATATTTGAACAGACATGAATAGAATCTTACAACACTCCCTTGCATCCCATGATATTGTTCTTCATTTGGAGAATGTTGGGGGACCTAAAGGGCCTTCATCAGCATGGAGTGTTTCCTAATGGGATGTCACCTCACATCATCGTGGAGGGTCTATGAAGTTGTCATCATCATATGTGATGTGAGCCTGTCTAACGCCAATGTCTATTACCAAAGGCACTTATTCTTCCCTCATGTGTGTAGGGTCAACGGACTTTCCTTTATTGCTTTCCTTTCGACGACTGTCCCGAGAAAACTTTGGTTGAATTGGTTTGTTATGCAGCACGCCATCAATGTATGGGATTGCCATTTCAGCTTCAGTAGGTACCATGTCACATATTTCTATCTGCATTGCATTACAGTAAAGATTAGAGAACAATAATTTTACCATATCTTCAACTATCAGCAGAATAGGAATTACTGAAACATTACATTAAGCTTGTTGAAGCAGCCCGGCTCCTCCAACTTAGATGCAGAATGTTGCTCGTTTGCATTCCAATTTTTTATTCGAGTGTGCGTCCTCGATACCCTTGTGACAATAACTTCATCTAGGTCAGGGAAGGTTTCATAAATCCATGCTTGAAAGGCTACCAACATACTCGTAGCCTATAGTGTGCGGTTTGTCGACTCAAAGCATCTTTTAAAGAACTCAAAGTAATCTCAAACAGTAACTTTCCCCATGGGAACCTGTTCAGCGCAGGGAAGTCCTCAACGAGTGTAAACAAGAAATGGTCGACCACTTTCTTATAATCTCTAGGAAATAAGTAGGCAGTAATAAAGTACAGGATACTAATGAGTGCAACATCATGATCCGGGAGAGTTTCAACAAGATCCAGATCCGGCATTTGGCACGCAGATATGAATATGGATTTCACATCTTCATGTGTCACGGTATCCACTTAAGAAAAGTACTTTTCCTTCAGTTGTGATGGTCTACTTTCGAAAATGCCCGTGTCACTATCACCAGAACATCTCAGTCTCGTCACTATGTAAAACTCAGATATAGAGAATCTAACATAATGCCCAGCAACTAAAAACCACATCTCTTCAGAATTAGGTAGATGGACCTGCCGCAAGAGGAAATAATTAATTAATTGCGGTTGTACCACAATTTCATGGCAGTCGAGAAAATGGGCAAAGCATGTTTCCCTCATAATGAACTTCTGTCGGTCAGATAATCTTGCTTGAATACTTGAAAGCACACACTTGCTGACCGATGTTGTAATCTTGCCTGGGAACCATCGTTCCTTCGGTATGATGAATCGTCAATCCTGCACAAAATTGTTTAGAAAGACCCAATGTTAAGTAAATGTAGGGAACTCACACACAGTTAGATGTATGCAACTGTGCACTCAGGCTACAGATACATTCACATTGTTGTATAACCAGAAATAATATCGTCACGAGCATGTGTCATGAATCCAGGCCTCATATTCACAACAAAACTTGGTCACAGACGAATATCATGGTCACATGCCATAAGTATCGTGTTCTATATTCAACTGAATGAGGTCACATAAGTATGTATTGTTATGCAATAAAGCCACATAACTGTTCTCAAGTCATGTTACAAACCAATTACAGGCATACATTATGTTGTGCATTCAAGCCACACATCATAGAAGCCACAGTCACAGTTTGACATCTTGGTCAATGTAGACATCATTGTTCATAATCAATAAGGTCACAGATGTATAAATCAACACCGTCAACAATCAGGCCACATGCAACAATTAGGTGAATCATTAAAGCCACACATTTATAACTCTCTTAGTCACATATTGACATCTTGGTCACATATTGATAAAGGCGAGGTCACAGACATAATTTTTGTTATGTAATTAAGCCACATTTCAGCAGAAATATAGGTCACACCTAATATTGGTACCAAGAACCCTAAGCCAACGATTACAGTCGATTAAACGTCGCAAATATTACATAAGACTTCAATACTTCTAATCCATGAATTCCATCAACATGTTTGTCAATAAAATCATAACAAACAACACCTAAAATTATAATTACCTTTTTCGAGCCCAATTTCTTCGCAGTCAAAGATGATAGTTGCTTATTAAGTGGTTTTTTTTGGGACTAACCTCGGATTTCCTCCTACTTCTACGTTCCGACATATCTTTGACATTGATAACCAACTTCGCAGCCTTCGACTTCTCCATTTCAGATGTCCACAGAAATTTGGGTGAAAACGATCGACTGTATTATTCACTGCTTGATGTGGCTGGACGTGGCTTGTATTCTAACTTGTCGGAAGTGAAATCAACGAATGGTGTAGAGGATTGAGAGATAGGGAGAGAAAGAGAGAGAGAGAGAGAGTGGGAAAAAGATGAAATGACGAAATTTTTGCACTTGCGAGAAACCGTGTAGAGGATTGAGAGATTGAGAAAAAGAGAGAGTGGGAGATAGATGAAATGCTTTATTATGGAAGTTATGATAATTAAAATTCGAATTGCGATATTTAAGGAAACACGGCAGTTGCAATACATATCGTTTAAAAATTAAATTATAATTTAATATTTAAAATATATAATAATTAAATTAAAATCTGAGATTTGCATAAACAACTTTGGAATCTGACTTTTGCACTGTGATCTCCAAATATCAGGAATTCTGTAATTTTCACAATAAAAATATGATTGTTATCCATCACATCAAGCCACTATATTTGACTTTTTATCTCTTGTGTGGGACTCATAACGACTATATTTTTCATTCTCATTTTTACAATAATGTGGTTCAAACGGGGGGCATAAATATGTTATTTGGGCCTTCTATTGCAGTGGGTGGCCCATTAAGATAGTTAAAAAAAAATTGTGAACAAAAATAATTATATAACTCTGAAAAAATCAGAAAAACTGTGGCCGATTTTTTGGTTCACGTTAAATCGGCCGGATCGATGGTTTATTAGTCACTTTTTATTTTTCGGTTAATGTATGAGTACCAAATTAGATTACAGGCCGATTCACGATTTTTCCAGTTAAACCGATCAATCTGATTCGAGTTTTATAACATTGATCATAAATTACTCTTCATTTCCCTCACCTCACCTCACCTCACCATACTCTACCATAATTGGCACCACCCAAATCGCTATCGACACCTCAAGTCTACAACCCACAACCACCATTACCACTCACACCTCAAATCCACAACAACAATCACTACCACCATCACAAATACACAGAGATGGGCACAAGCCAACTCGTCCACTGTGAAGTATCATGTTTGTTCATTGAGCCAATACATTTTTCTAATTTTTTTAATATTAAAAATAAAGCATTTCTAAAAATAATAATGATAAATAAATCAAATTTTAAGCATGCAGGATCATCCTACTCCTACAAACTTACTGGGTCGGCACAAGGTCCTTTTTTTACACGACTTGGACCGTTTCGCCCAACTTGGCACCTCTCATGTTCTAAATTAAAGGAATTTCTAAACATCTGAATTTGAGACACCAATAACTTTAGCTTGTCATTATCATACAAAGATTAATGTTCACAAACAAAAGAAAAATAATATTTTAAATTATATCACCGTGCTCGCTACTTAATTCTTTTTTCGACATCATTTCCCAAAGAGGACTTATATCATCTTCGAGAAGCTATAGAATAAATAATACGACAACAAAGGCAGGTGCATATACAGACATTTTACATTAGGATGTCACAATTAAATTTTTAAAAAAAGCGACGGAATTTTTTTTATTACTTTATATAGGTTATAAACTATTATACTACTTTTTCATCTTGATTATTTTTACGTCTAAATTTTTTTTATATAAATAAAAAAAATTCGATCATTTTTAGGATTTTTTTTTATTATTGTTACTTTTTTTTCTCAATCAATTTTTTTTTTAAATAATCTAATAAATTTCCTAATAAAATTTTTGACGTCATTTGAAAAAAAATTAATTGATCTAGAGGAAAATGTAACGATAATAATAATAAAAAAAAAATCCTAAAAGTGATTGAATTTTTTTTATATATAATTTTTTTCAGATATAAAACTAATCAAGATGAAAAAGAAGTATAACAATTTATAACTCCTATGAAGTAATGAAAATTTTATTAAGAATTTTCGTCCAAAAAAAATAAAATTTAACGTCATACCACATAGAAAATTTTCTAATAAAATGATGTAAATTATATTGAAAAATTTGTCGCGCAAAAATAATAAACATTAATAAAATAATTAATTTTTTTTTCAAAAAAGACGAGTTATACGTCTATTTTTAACTTACACGTTTGTTGTACGTTTAACTATTTTCAATATTCATTTATATCATTCGATATATTTATGATATAGTTCTCAAAATGAGTTTCAAGAGAATATAGAAGATTTATAGATATGGCTAGGGATGTCAACGAGCCGAGCCGAGTCGGCTCGTGAGCCAAAAAAATTTCTCGGGCTCGGCTCCGGCTTTTCTAAGGCGAGCTTTTTTTGGCCCAAGTCGGGCTGAGCAAAAGCTCGGTTAGAAAATTAAGGCTCGACCCGAGCTTTCGCCTTGGGCTTTATCGACCAGGCCGAGCTCGATTTTTGGAATTTTTTTTCCCTATACTTCTTGCTGCCTGTTTGGCAGCTTGTTATAGGTGCCTGTTGGCAGCAGATTTTTCATCTTTTTTTTTTAATAATGGCTGGCCCGGCTCGAGCCAACTCTAAAAAATGAGGCTCGGTGCCTCCGAGCTTCGAGATGAGTCGGCTCGAGCTTTTTTCGAGTCGAGCTACGAGCGACCCGAGCGGTCTATTTTGACGCGTATAATCGTCGAAAAATTTTTAAAGTTAGCTTGTTATCGAAATTCTTGAAATATTAGTTTGGAACGGTCTATTTTGACGTGTCGTAACATTTGCTATGATTGGTCATTTCGCACAACATTAATGATGTGAAATACTAGGTCGTGAGTACCTCAAAATGATATTTAAAATGTAATATTTAAACTTCGTTTGATATTCCATAATGAGCCCGAAAACTATAAAAAAAATAAAAATAAAACTTGAAAAAATTGGAGTGTCAAGTGACCCCAGGGGACCGTGTTGGGTCCGCCCCTAAGCAAAGGGTCGTTATAGTCGACTACATATTTGTTGAAAAAAATTAATTATATTTAAATCTAATAAAATGATATATCATGTCACCCGCAAATAATTATAATTATTTGGTCAAAACCTATTACCTTGAGTTTTGTATTGGACATTTTTCTCCAATATTAAAACTACTAAAGTCCACGAATTAATTAATAATAAATTGACTGCACATAGCTTAATAATTTGTCTAAGATTAGTGGAAAGTATACGTGATTTGATGAATTAAATAAAATAGATGAGTGATATTCTCCACTATCTCTTAATTACTTAATTACTTTTAATTTAATCTTATGTGGTGATCCATCAAATTGTGTATTAGAGTGTGACGTGACGCCAAATTAAAGTATTAAATTACTAATAGTTGTAAAGGCGGTGCTTAAAAAAGGAAATTCTCAAGAAAATGGAATAAACTGGAAATTTATTATTTTATTTTATACTTTATTGAAGTGACTTGCACGAATTTTATGCTATGTTTAATAGAGAGAATTTGATCGTGGCGTTTGAAAAAGAAAAAGATATTGTATATTTTAGAAAATAAAATTATAATTTATTACGCAAATTAATTAAAAAGAAAACATATGGCTTTGATTCCCTTTGTTGTTGGAACACAAGTTGACCACCATCAAATTATTCTAATTTCTAATTGATATATTCCTTATCTTTTGGTGGAAATTGATATTTCAAGATTATAATAAATTAAAATCAAAATAAACTTTTCTTCCATTTGTTTGATGGTAAACTATACAATATAATGAATAAATAAATTCTAAATATATGATTGGAATGTTAAATACAGTTATAAATGAAAAACTTATATTTCGACATAAACGAAGAATAAATTTTGCTTCAATTTGTTTTCATCTATAATGCAGAGAGTGACTATTTTTCGTAGGACATTTGCAATTGAAAAAGAGACATACGTCTATAAAGGTTATGATGGAATAATAAAATGTATGAAAAGCGACATAATTTATCCATTTAAAAGTAAATTATTATTCTCTGTTGCAGTATAAATAAATATGATAAAACTTAAATTTCGAGTTTGGACAACTATATATTAAGGTTCTAAAAGACTTTAGACATGATAATACGATACGGCTAACTTTAAACGTTATGATCTTAAACGTAATAAGGTGCTTCTTTCTTTTTATTATTATTTTAATTATGCTAAGAGCAATAAATAAATGAAATAAGGCATACCGTGAAATTTTGTGTTTTTTAATATTATTTTTTCTAAAGTGTGTATTGTGACCAACATTTTAAAAATCAGATCAGCCCGATCGATTTAACTAGGAAAATTAGGAAGCGGGACCAAAATCGATCCGGCTATATTTATAGATCCTCTAATTAAAGATCCCCCAAAATCCATTAAATCGATCAATTTTTGAAAAATTCGTGACTCGTTCTCGATTTAACCAGTCCAAACTACATAAATGTATATTTTTTAAAATTTTAAAATCACCGATTGAATCCCAAATCCAACCCGACTCAACCTTTTGACCTTGACCCTCTTTTTTTGAGTCGATAGTTGGATCAAATTTTAAAAAATTGATTGTAACATGTCAGTTTCTATTTTTCTTATCAATTCTTTATTTTATTTAAATAATTTTTTTGACGTTAGAAAAAATGTCAAAAATGGCAGAAAATTTGTGAAAATAAAACAGTGTTCGCCTTTACTAGGCTTGCCATTTGACACTAGGCTTGCATTAGGCAAGTGAAAATTACACCAAACCATACTTTAAATATTTAACATTCTAAAATTAGGTTGGAAGTTTGATATTTCAAAAAACAGAACTTTATTAATTAATTAATATATATATATATATAAAATAATTAATCTAACAAATTCTAATTTCAAATCCTAAATTACCTCACTTCTCTATCTATTCTCACCTCTCAACCACCAACTATCAACAGTGGGTAAATAAATTGAGAGCTCCGGTGCCAGAGTGAAGCCAACCGAAGCGGTGTCGTTGTCACCCCTCTCTAATCCAATGACGTTGGCTCCTCCCTCTCCTCTCCTGTTTCAGCATCAAATCCATCGGAGTTGTGGTGGTGAAATGACTACGAATCACCTTTCGACAGTTCCCCCTTCATGAATCACTGCGAGTTGCAGTGGTGGTGAAATGACACCGCAAAACATATCCACCACTCCGACAACTCTTCACAAGCACACGTGAAAGAGAAGCAGTTTGGGTTGGTGGCAAGTTTTTGGGTTTGGATGGTGGTGATGGTGTTTTTGTGTGATGGTGGTGAGGGTGTTTGTGTAGTGGCGATTTGTGGCGGCGACTGTGGTGGTGGATCTAGCGGTTTGGTGGAATTTGGATGGTAATCTGTGTGGTGGCGGTTTTGTGGTGGTGGCTATGAATCTGTGATGGTGTTGATAGTGGTGATGCAGGTGACGGTGCAAGGGTGCGATGGTATTAGTGGCATGGCGATGTGCGATGTTGACCGGTTTGTTGTGACGTGGTAGCTGGCTCTGTGGCAGTGGTGTTTGACAGCAGTATGACGGGTAGTTCTTATGGTATCCATTCTCTGATTTTTGGTGTTTGGTATTTGATCAATGGTGTTTGTGATGTTGGCTGTGGCTGCAATGGATCTATCGGGGTGGTAGTGGATCTCGAATGACGATATGGTGGTGTTTTTTGCTATTTGTTGATTTGTTTGAGGTAGTGGTTTTGATGTCGAGCGGTGGTAGTTCTGGCAGTAATGGTGTGACAGTGGTATTGCTGGAGGTGGTGGTGAGATGATGGTCACAAGGGTTGGTGGTCACTAATTATTTTGTCAATCGGTAACCATTAAATTAAATTGATCAATCAGTGATCAACAAATAACATATGACCAATGAAAAAAATAAATTGTGATAAAAAAATAATGTACGACTGATAATTTGATAATATGTGACTGTCCAATAAGTCGTGACTTATAATATTTTTGATCCGTGATTGATTTATAAATTGTAACCTATATATTTTTTATTTGTGATCGACGGAAAATTTGTGACCTATAAAATTTTTGAATTGTGACCGTAAAATAATTTGTATCATAAAAATCTTGATTTGTGATCAAAAAATAATATGTAACTAACAAAATCTTTGATTCGTGACCAAATTATATAGATCTATGACCTTAATATATTTAATTAATTAATTAAATTTTAATGAATATCTAATTTTTGAAATTTGAAACTTTTATTCTTACTTTTAAAATAGGTAATAGTTATCCTCTTACTTATGAAATTTTTCCATTAGACAATGCAGCTAAAATAGGATCGATTGCCTTTTCCACACATTTTCTATTTATAGAGCTTTTTTCTCAAATCTTGTGTTTACATCAACCTAGGTCTTACCTTTTAAAACGCTGCAATATAATGACTATTTATTCGTTTAATTTTGATAACAAATTTTTTTTGGGGGTAATATTTTACGCTATAAATATCACACTACTAAGACCTTGTTTGAGCGCCATTTTGGAGAAAGAACGTGTTTTGAAATAATAGAATGATGCAAAATGTGTGATTAAAAATTATTGATTAAAAATATAAAATTAAAAATTAAGAAAAAAATTTAAATTTGCTTGTAATATTATTTTATTGAAAAATGTATGATTGAAAATGAATTTAAAAAAAAAATGAATTTTTAAAAAATTGTGGTTCAAATGAGGGCAAAATGTCTATTCAACTTAGAATGACAATAACATGTAAATACCAAATCAAGAAACTATTTATTTTATAACAATAAATTATTAATATATGCATTTCTCTTCTCCTTAAATTTTAGTCATATGAGATAATTCGATAATTTTTTGTGATATCTTTAGAACTTATACCACACAATGTGATTGAGAAAATCTATCGTTGCTTCAAGCATACAAATTGTATAAAAATACATCAAAACATGCACTATTATAATAGTGACAATTTACTCCTTACACTAAATTTCAAATGGAATGATTAGGGACAGTTCAATTACTCGAAAAAACATGCTAAAAGAAGGGTAAATATGTCTTTTCAATTGACCTGAGACGTAATTTGTGGGAGTCTAAATCTCTATCCATTTTTTTAAAAGTAGGATTAGGGTTTAATTTGGAAAAAGCCATGAGTACAAAGAATTTTTGATAGAATTTGTATCTATGCTAACGTGGTCGCAGATGATTGGATTGATTTCTTTATTTTCTTTCCATCTTTCAATCAATTCCTACTATGTGTTATCTGTTAAAATTCCTGTTAGTATTTTTTGTACTTGTAGCATGCTTCGTTTAATTTAATCAAGTGAATGGCACCAAGTTTCTTAATACATCATTAAGAAAACTACAATTTGCACTAATGATTTTGTTTTGAGTGCCCACTTGCTATATTAAACACAAACAAGACATATAATTATCAATAGAAAATTTGGGCCCAAATAAAACAACGAGAATAAGGTCTCCAACCTACGCCTTCCTAGTAAGAAACAACTAAGCAAGAAAAAAAAAGTCACTTTTTGTTACTTTTTTAGGTTAATTGTCCGCGTATTAAAGCACTTATGCACGCTTTCTTAACGTAGATTAGGCAGTATATGTTGGAAAAAAAAACAACTGAGTTATGGGCCGACTTTGGTACTAGTTTTGAGAGGGACCCGATTGTTCAATTTGGAAGATGAAAGTTGATTTGTGTTCTCTTCCGTGAGTGCATTGAGATCATATACTTACTTGCCAAAGATGATGCTCGGGTGAATGAGAACTTGAGGCGCAAAGTGTGCCACTCAAAAGAGAGTTTATGTGGGAAAAATGAATTTGTCCCACATAGGAAAAAGATGAGAAACTCCAAAGGTCATTGCAATTAATGGTAGCCTAATCTATAAATAGTGGCTCATTTTCCTCATTTCAAAACACCAAAGTAAAGTTTTCAAGTTTAGAATACACAAGAAATTCATTTACATAAAGTTCTGTCTTTTTTGCATTTCTGTCTTAGTGGTGGTGTAGTTTAGGCACTAGTTTAGTTCGCCGGAGTGATTTCTGTAGTGCTCGGAAGCTACTGATTTTACCGTTGTATCATAGGAAACGAACGCTCGTTTTAAACCTCAAGCACGGACGGTGAGAGGGTGAATCTGTTTTAAGGAAACTGTGTGTAACACAGGCCTCGGTTTGAAATTTCATTTCCTACAATTTTAATTATTCGTTCTATTATTTATTGCAGTAAATTCAATAGTTGATTTGTTGTTCATTCTGTTATTATCCAATTAGTTGTACGATTGCAACTTGCTGTTATATATCATCTTCCCGGACAAAAGGCATATACGGTATTGAAATCGAGAATACCGGATTCCTCATTTTTCATAAACTTACCGGATTTCAGAAAAGTTCGGTTGACCGAATTGGTGATACTTGGGATTTTCCCTACAAGTTTAAAACAGACTTTTAGAAAGGAAAATTGGTTTCCTATATTGATTATTTTTTAACTGATTAGTTTCTTATATTTGTTATATTGTGGAAACTAATTTGTTGTTTGGTTCTTTTAGAAGACGAAATTGCAACCGGTTCCACCAACATGGATGTGACCCAAGCTGTAGGTACCCAAACTCAGGCTGTGGGTTCTACTATGAGTGCAGGGCCTAGTTTGGCTATGGGTGTAGCTATGGCTGCAGGGTCTAGCTTTGTTATAGCTCAGACTGTGGCTGAAGTGCTAAGTCGTGTTGTGAGCCAACATGAGCTAATTTTTCGGTTAATGTACCGGTTAACCATGGGAAAAAGTCGAAGAAATTCAACGGCTTGAATTTCAAGAGGTGGCAACAGAAAATGCTGTTCTATCTGATCATCTTGAATCTTGCGAGATTCTTGACTGAAAGTGCTGCAAAACTCCAAGAGGGTGAGGTGGATGTTCAAGCAATCAGTGCTGTTGATGCTTGGAACCACTCGGACTTCTTATGTCGGAATTACGTCATGAACAGTTTGGCAGATTCGTTATACAACGTGTATAGCACCATGAAAACTGCTAAGGAGTTGTGGAAGTCTTTGAACCGGAAATATAAGACTGAGGATGCTGGGGCTAAGAAATTTATCGTCGATCGATTCTTGGACTATAAGATGGTGGACTCCAAAATTGTAATAAGTCAAGTGCAAGAACTCCAAGTGATTCTTCATGAAATTCATGCTGAAGGGATGATTCTGAGTGAAACTTTCCAAGTGGCTGCAATCATTGAAAAATTGTCTCCTGCGTGGAAAGATTTCAAGAATTATCTGAAACACAAGCGAAAGGAAATGAACGTTGAAGAATTGATTGTTAGACTTCGAATTGAAGAAGACAACAAGAGTTTCAAAAAGAAGTGGTTCAATCCTGGTACGGCTAAGGCCAATATTGTTGAACATGGTCAAGGTAGTAAGAATTACAAAACCAAAGCTGGGCCATCTGGTGGAAAAGGAATCAAGCTAGGACCAAAAGGGGGTATTCCTAAGAAGAAATTTCAAGAGAAGTGCTTCAACTGTGACAAAGTAGGCCACAAATCTTCGGAGTGCAAATTGCCAAAGAAGAAGAAAGAAGCAAATGTGGTTAACTACATAGCACATGATGTGTCGGAGATGAGTCTTGCAGCAGTCATTTCTGAAGTGAACATGGTGGGTTCTAACCTAAAAGAATGGTGGATTGACACCGGAGCTACGAGACATGTGTGCTCTAATAAAGAGTTATTTAATACTTTTGAAGCAGTTAAGAATGGAGAGAAGTTGTTCATAGAAAATTCAGCAACTTCTCAGATCAAGGGCCAAGGAAAAATGGTTCTGAAGATGACTTCGGGAAAAGAGCTGACTCTCAACAACGTGCTGTATGTGCCGAAAATCCGCAAGAACCTTGTGTCCGGGTCGCTTTTGAATAAGCTTGGTTTCCGCATTGTGTTTGAGTCAGACAAAGTCATATTGTCGAAAAGTGAAATGTTTGTCGGAAAAGGTTATGTTTCCAATGGAATGTTTAAACTCAATGTAATAGTTGTTAAACCAAAAATGAATAATAAAGTGAATGCTTCTGTTTACTTGCTTGAGTCTTCCAATGTGTCACATGGTAGACTAGGACACGTTCACTATGATACTTTACGTAGGCTAGTTAACTTGAAATGCATACCAGCATTCCATGTTGATTCCAAACATAAGTGTGAGACTTGTGTTGAAGCAAAATTGACTAGGTCATCCTTTAAGTCAATTGAACGAAATACGGAATCACTTGATTTAATTCACAGTGATATATGTGATTCAAAATTTGTACAAACAAGAGGTGGCAACAAGTATTTCATTACTTTTATCGACGATAGCACGAAATACTGCTATATGTATTTGCTAAAAAGCAAGGATAAAGCGATAAAGAAATTTGTTCTCTATAAGAATAAAATTGAAAATCAACTTAACAAGAAAATTAAGGTGCTAAGAAGCGATCGAGGTGGTGAGTATGAAGCACCGTTTGCTGAATTCTGTGCACAACACAGAATCATACATGAAACCACCGCACCGTATTCAC
>NW_019231313.1:463985-493116 GCF_002742605.1 Olea europaea var. sylvestris
CTATCAAGAGGCTGTGAACTCCTCGGAAGGACCTCAATGGAAAGATGCCATTAAAAGTGAAATAGATTCTATCCTGCAAAATTATACATGGGAGCTAGTGGATCTTCCACCAGGAAGTAAACCACTAGGCTACAAGTGGATTTTCAAACGAAAAATGAAAGCAGATGGAACTATTGAAAAGTATAAGGCCAGGTTGGTAATAAAAGGTTATCGACAACGGGAAGGTTTTGATTACTTTGATACATATTCTCCAGTAACGAGAATAACATCTATTAGAATGATACTTGCGATTGCTTCTTTACGAAATCTTGAAGTACATCATATGGATGTTAAGACTGCCTTCTTGAACGGAGATTTAGATGAAGAAATCTATATGAAACAACTCGAAGGGTTTTTGTCTCCAGGGCAGGAAAAGAAGGTGTATAAATTGGTGAAGTCATTGTATGGCTTGAAACAAGCACCAAAACAGTGGCTTGAGAAATTTGACAGTGTCATGATGGAGAATGGATTTAAGATCAACGAGTGTGATAAATATGTTTACGTTAAAGACACTGAAAATGGCTATGTTATTTTATGTCTTTACGTTGATGACATGCTTATTGTTGACAGCAACGATAAGGTGATCAAATCCACTAAAACCATGTTAAATTCGAGATTTAACATGAAAGAAATGGGTCTAGCTGATGTTATACTTGGAATCAAAATTTCAAAAACATCGGATGGTCTTGTTCTAAGCCAGTCACATTATGTGGACAAAATCCTAGGAAAGTTCAATAAGGATGATACTGAAATAGCTAGAACCCCGATAGATACGAGTCAACATCTATCTAAGAACAAAGGTGAAAGTGTGTCTCAAGTAGAATACTCGAGAATTATTGGAAGTCTGATGTACTTGAAGAGTTGTACAAGACTAGACATAGCCTACACAATGAGCAAACTGAGTAGATACATGAGTAATCCAGGAGCTGATCACTGGAAATGAATAGTAAGAGTACTAAGTTACTTGAGATATACTCGTAATTTTGGACTGCGTTATAGCAGATATCCAGCGGTCATTGAAGGATATAGTGATGCTAATTGGATATCCGACGTAAAAGACTCAAAGTCCACGAGTAGATTTGTGTTCACATTGGCAGGTGTAGCTATATCATGAAAATCTTCTAAACAAACAGTGATAACCAGATGTACTATGGAATCTGAGTTTATAGCTCTAGATAAAAGTGGTGAAGAGGCTAAGTGGCTACGTAACTTTTTAGAGGATATTCCAATATGGTCAAAGCCTGTGCCAACAATTTGCATATATTGTGATAGTCAATCGGTAATTGGAAGGGCACAGAGCAACATGTATAATGGTAAGTCTAGACATATACGTCGTAGACATAATACCATTAGGCAACTACTCTCAACTGGAGTTATCACTATTGATTATGTAAAGTCAAAAGATAACATTGCAGATCCGCTAACCAAATGGTTAAATAGAGAGTTAGTTAAGAAATCATCAAGAGGAATGAGACTTAAACTCTTGTATGGATAAGTTAATACAAAGGAAAACCCAACCTAGTTGACTGGAGATCCCAAGATCTAGGTTCAAAGGGACAACCTAATTGTAAAGACTTGATAGAATCACTGTGGGGGATATTGTCTCCTGTCCATTCCTGTGATGCGACAGTGATGCCCGTAAAGATGGAGGATAAGCAATAGGCTTTTAATGATTCTTATGCGTCGAAAATCGAGGCAAGTAATGCAGGTTACTTGTAATAAGAAATCACCTATGTGAGAAAGAAGTGGGGCCGCATCTAAAGGAGTTGTGTGGGGCGCAATTCTTGTGAACTCTCACAGAACCA
Organism: Olea europaea var. sylvestris; assembly: GCF_002742605.1. Taxonomy (NCBI): domain Eukaryota; kingdom Viridiplantae; phylum Streptophyta; class Magnoliopsida; order Lamiales; family Oleaceae; genus Olea; species Olea europaea. Next base: position 465,830 of record NW_019231313.1, read on the forward strand.
AACGTATGTTCATGGCCAAAACGAACATAATAATGAGAACTAAAATATGTTAGGAAGAATCCTGTGTAAAGTGTATCATCGTTTACATAAACAGCAGAACAGTTCAAGGACATTGCGTCTACTGATCAGCCAGTGAAGTAAATATGCTTTCACAAAGGAAGGTTCAAAGGGTAACACCTACATATCCAATGCAGGATTCAACTATTGAATTATATCACCAAGTCGTCATGTGTCACATTCACAAGTCGTCATGTGTCACATTCATAAGTCGTCATGTGTCACATGCATGAGTCGCTCCTAATTTTCATTTATGTGGAGGATTGTTGGAAAAAAAAAACTGAGTTATGGGCCGACTTTGACACGAGTTTTGAGTGGGACCCGATTGTTCAATTTGGAAGATGAAAGTTGATTTGTGTTCTCCTCCGTGAGTACATCGAAATCATCTACTTACTTGCCAAAGATGATGCTCGGGTGAATGCGAAATTGAGGCTCAAAGTGTGCCACTCAAAAGGAAGTTTATATGGGAAAAATGAATTTGTCTCACATAGGAAAAAGATGAGAAACTCCAAAGGTCATTGCCATTAATGGTAGCCTAGCCTATAAATAGTGGCTCATTTTCTTCATTTCAATACACCAAAGCAAAAGCTTTCAAGTTTAGAATACACAAGAAATTCATTTGCATAGAGTTCTGTCTTTTCTGCATTTCTGTTTTGGTGGTGGTGTCGTTCAGGCACTAGTTCAGTTCGCCGGAGTGGTTTCTGCGGTGCTCGAAAGCTACTGATTTTATCGTTGTATCTTGGGAAACGGACGCTCGTTTTAAACCTCAAGTACGGACGGTAAGGGGGCGAATCTGTTTTAAGGAAACTGTGTGTAACACATGCCTCGGTTTGAAATTTCATTTCCTGTAATTTCAGTTATTCGTTCGGTTATTTATTGCAATAAATTCAATAGTTGATTTGTTATTCATTCTGTTATTATCCAATTAGTTGTACGACTGTAATTTGCTGTTATATATCATCTTACCGGACAAAAGGCATATACGGTATTGAAATCAAGAATATCGGATTCCTCATTTTTCATAAACTTACCGGATTTCAGAAATGTTCGGTCGACCGAACTGATGAAACTTGAGATTTTCCCTACAGTATAAAATATAAAATAAAAAAGAAGCTATATTGTTTTCTTACAATTATTCTCAATTTATAATTAATTCCAAGTAATTTATTGGACTTGAGTATGCATGCACATCTAAAAGTATGTTTGAAGGGGATTAAAATTAGATTTTTGTTAATAGATTTTGATAGAAGTTTTGAAATGTGTTGTTGAAAAGTTGTGAAATTCAGAAAAGATGTGGTTAATATTGATTGATTGTTTGACTTTGACTTAGATTAAAATTGAGTTTTAATCCGAATCAAACAAGCGCTAAAACAAAAAAAAATATTTATATTTATTGGACTATAAAAAGTATATCGTACTTTTTACTTCCTTTAATCCGTTGTGGTTAGGGTAATTCAATAAGATAAATCGAAATTAGATTGAACTGAAAGTATGTGATTGTTTAGAGAACATGTTACTTCGCTAAAATTAGTTCTTGTGTTGTTCTCTTTGATTTTGCTTTTTATCTTTTTAACTTCAACTTGCTAGATTTGGCTGCGGTGGGCATGTTGTAATTAGCTTTGTTATAAAAATCGTGTTGTAATAGTTACTTTGACAAAAAAATAGAAAACTTATACAAATCTTGTTATGTTAAATGAAAAAATTGAAAATTTCTAACTCTTTAAAATAACCTCTGATCCTATTGGTCCTTATTTAAATAAGAAGGAAATTTTGTTCTAATATTTGTAATCAACCGTTTACAATCGATAGAGTTGATTACTGACGTCGATTCGATAGAAGCAAACTTCAAATATTTTTTACAATAACTGAATGGAATCAATTAGTCATTTGTAAACATTAGTCAATGTTGAATGTGCAGTGCACATTATTATGAAATTGTTTTGTAAGTGCTGGAAAGTAATATTTGAAAATGCGGGAGTATTAGTTAATTTAAAATCAATACCGAGACATAAATACGTGACAATGAATGTTAAATCATTTATTTAATTTCCAATTAAGTAAAATTGGATGTTAATTAACATATATGGATGTGAATATTCTTGAATATGAAATTCATAGATGAAGATGAATGTTAATTAAATGAATGTGGATGTTAATTAATTGAAAATTAATAATGAGAAATTCATACATTAATGAAAGCACACAGGCTACATGTACATTAATGGTAATTAAATGACTAAATGAATTAGACATATATTGAAAAACGAAAAGTAATGTATTAGCGAAATATTTGAATTATAGCAGTAATAAAATTGTTCAATATATGATTCTCACTTGATGTAATATTTAATATATTATAGATTTCATCCACCACAAATATAGGTTTATATTAGAAATTGGGATTTCATCTTAAAAAATCGACCTTATTAGAGAAGTATTCCAATATTTAGCCTCCGTTTGGCCCCCATTTTGTGGTAATAAAATGGGTGAAATAGTGTTTTTTAAAAAATGAGTGGTTGAAAAGGTAGAAAAATTTTTCGGTTTATGTATAATATTATTTTATGAAAGATTGTGTGGTTGAAAATATGAGAGAGAAAAAAATGAAATGTAATTGAATGAAAATTAATGGGAGCCAAATGGGGGCTTAATATTGATCTATATTTTCTTCTTTATTTGACCTGAAATTTATCATTTAACATGTCATCGCAAGACGGTGGCCCGTTTGAGCAAACCAATTATTGAAATTTGCGTACTCATTTTTTGAATTGCTTGTTAGAGTTTAATGGACTTTAATATCATATTAAAGCCCTGTTTGAGCCGCATTCTTTAAAAAAAAATACATTTTAGACAGCGATTTGACATCATTTCAACCACACATTTTTAACAAAATAATATTTCACGCAAATTCAAAACATTTTTTTTCATTTTTTAACCATACATTCTCCATCAATCTACTATTCCAAAATATATTCTTTCAAAATAATGTGGCTCAAACACACACTAAGACTTGTAATTTCATCTTAAAATATCAACCTTTTTAAGAAGAGTTTTCAATCCCTTATATGTTGGTTTATATTTTCATCTTTATTCAAAATGAGATTTCATTCCTTAACACATCCATACAAGATGATGGCCAGTGTAAGCAAATTAATCGTGAAATTTGTGTATTTTTTTTATTTTAATTTGATAAAATTACTTGTTAAAATTTAACGGACTCTCATGTCATTATAAGACTTGATTCCACCATAAAAGATGAATCTTATTTAAATGAATGGTCCACTCCCTTATATACTAATTTATATTTATATTTTTATTCGATGTGTAATTTATCTCTAAAGTTTGTTTGTTTACAAGTTTTTTAATGGTTGGTTGTGAATAATGATTGATGACGTCTTCTTCTTTTTCTACTTTTGTGTTAGACGAGCTTAAAAGGCATTTGAAACTTTCCGCTTCGGCCACTTAGTGGAGTTACATTCTGGTGTGGCACGCTCTATCATCATGCTTCACTCTTCAACAAATCACAGCCCTTCATCACATGCATCTCTCCTAATTATGATCGTAAGTGCACAATTTGTCAAGACTAACGATCCATTTGAGGTATCTGAATACATCAATATCGTTGCATCACATCGACTGCTTATACTTAATTTCTCTATTACAAAAGAATAAAAAAAATCAATTTGATTGGTACTCATTCCCCTTTTTGCTCTAGAGAATGAAAAAATTGAACTATATTTCTACTTCTCCAATACAAAAGAACAAAATCAAACCGATTTGATTCACAATAATTCCCTTTTTGTTTATTGAGGAAATGTGCGAAGTACCTAATAATCAAGTTACTTATCAAAACAGTATTTTATATTTAAAAAATATAAGAGCAAATCGATTTGTTTTTTGATTCAGTGAAATCAAACTCAAGTGTAGGGATAGCAAAAAATTCCCCAAATCCAATATCGGGGTCCCACCCCGAACGAGGCGAGAATTGCCCATTTAATTGGGTATTCGGGATGGAGAATTCAACCCAAGGCGGGTACGAGTAACACTCGCCCCACTTCCATTATTATTGTTATTTTTTTTAAGAATTCAATGCTTTAAATGGAAAATTTCATGAAATTTTATTAATTATAATAGAAGATAGCAACTAAAATTATCTAAGAATATGATAAACAGTAAAAACTTTAGTTTATCAAATATATTCAAATAATTTAACTTTTAAAAATAAATAAATAATTAAAAATTTTAATAACTATATTATTGTTTTACTTTAATGAATGGGTAATAAAATAATTTATCAAAAACTTTTTTAAAAAGGGGTAAAAGCCCTGCTGCTCCGCTTTAAACAGGTAACGGGGGCGGGAAAATGCCCGACGAAACCCGCCGCATTGCTTTCCCTACTCAAGTGCCTAATTCTCATTTCAAAATAGCAAAGTATAAAAGGTTTACTTTTAAGTTTACAAGTTTATTTTAAAATAGATGATTTTTATATCCATCAAAGTTAGAAGTAAGTAGTTATTTATTTTGATAATAATATAAAACTTACTCTCAAAATAAGTAAAAATATAAAAAATAATAATATATCCAGATACAAATAAAATGTAATATTTTTTTTTTTTCTAAATTTAGCTAAATATGATTCTATATAATTTAGTTTTTATTAGTTTAAAGTAAAAAAATTGCTTGTTTTGGAATTAACTCTAATCTTACTCTCAAATAAATTAAAAAAGATTTTTATTTTAAAAATTATCTTTTAAGCTTAGGCAAGTGGATAACAGGTGAGCAAATCCCAATTGTTTCTTCTTCTTTTTTTTAATCCATGCATCATGTTGCAATTTGCAGTCTGCAGTGGAGATTCCAACAATACAATGGAATCACCAAATTCCACATTTAACAACATTTTCCTCGTAGTCCTTTTTTCCTCCCAAAATATCCTTTGATCCTGAAGATAAAGCTCCGTCTTTCTCTTCTCCCAAGTCAGAGCAACCTTTACTTAATCCGCCGCCGCTGAGCATGGCGGCGTTTATGATGGATTTGGATTTGGATCTCGAATCTTCTTGGTCTTCGGACCAGATCTTTACGAATCTTATGTCGCCGTTTCAGCTATCGAATTCGGAGCAGCCGTGTTCGCCTCTATGGGCTTTCAATGATGAGAAGGACGACTGTAAACTGGCTGGAAATTCCGTCCCCGGTGGAGGTTTCCGCCTCTCCAACTGCTCCAGGCGTATGTCTTTATGACTTTGCTTGCTCCGAGCTTGTTATTTGACTTTTTTTTTTCATGTGCTGAATTATTAGTAACTAAGTCAAAAAATTGTTTTATATTGCACTGTATTTTGTCTATACTTGATAGAAAAAGTTGGGAGATTCTATAGTTTTTACCACTGTTTGAGTTGTTTTCTTTGACTAGTTAATCTGAAATTTTTGCAAATTTATTATGTTTTTTATTTGGCATTCCTTTTCTTTTATGAACTTGTAAACTAGCCCTTATTTTTGGTTCAATTTAGCTGTATATATAAATATTAAAGGTTCCGTATTCGAAGGAGGTTTATATGGATATCCAGAAAAAAGTATAGAAATGAAAGAAGAGGATTGCTGATATAACTTTACATAGAGTCATGCTTTTAAATATAACTTTGTTCAACTCAATTCCTAACTTTTAGGATATAGAAAAGATGGAAAATAAAAGTAACATTTAAAGATTATTTTTATTAATATTTTTTGATTGCCAAACTATCTATAAATTGTTTGTGTTGAAGTGTGTGACCCAAATCATATCTTGTATTAATGGTTTGTTAAAGGAGGTGTTAAAGAGGTCAAAATATGGTTAAAGTGAAGTTGGGGCAGAGATTAGGCGCCAAACAGGATGAAGATTCAGTTTTTGGACATAGATTCAGCGCTTAGTGCGCCACTCGCCCCGCGCGAGCTCAGGCTCTCTAGTGCCGGAGTTATTCGGGGAAAATTTGTTTCCCATTTTTTGGCTCGTTTTTTATCCTCTTTCCATCTACAATATATTCCTTTGGGTCCTATATATACTACACGTGATTATTGGCTTTATATAGCATTAAAGAACATTGAAAACAATATTCATTGTTTTCTCTCTTCATATAGTGGATTTCTCTCCCCTGTCAGTGATTTTTTCCCACCTTGGATTCCACATAAATCTTGGTGTTCCTTATTTTCATATTTCCATATACATGATCTCTTTCATAACAATTTATTTTCTGTTGTTCTCTGATTTTCTTGAAGTACTAGTTGTAATCAATGGTACATGTTAGCAGAAGTATCCATGGGAGACTCATTTTATTTACTTTCGTTTTGCAAAATTTCAAGCAGATTCCCCTAATCCTGAGTCAATGACTGAAAATGGGGTGGGAAATGATGATAAAAGAAAACTGCCTTCACCAAATCTGGGGTTCAGACCGATTGATAATCTAGATGAGTCTTGTATAGTTAAGGAGAGGATGACTCAAGCTCTTCGATACTTTAAAGACTTGACAGGAGAGCATGTATTGGCTCAGGTTTGGGCACCTGTGAAGAATGGTGGTAGGTATGTGTTGACTACTTCGGGGCAGCCCTTTGTTCTTGACTCAGATAGTAATGGACTTCATCAGTATAGGCTAGTTTCTCTGATGTATATGTTTTCTGTGGATGGAGAGACTGAAGGACCACTTGGACTTCCGGGTCGAGTGTTTTGGCAAAGGTTACCTGAATGGACGCCTAATGTGCAGTACTATTCTAGCAAGGAATTTCCCCGGCTGGACCATGCTCTGAATTATAATGTTCGTGGAACTTTGGCTTTGCCTGTATTTGAACCTTCTAGACAGACCTGTGTTGGTGTACTTGAGCTCATAATGACTTCCCAGAAAATCAACTATGCTCCTGATGTTGATAAAGTATGCAAAGCACTTGAGGTTGGTTAAGCATTCTCTTCGAGCACTTAACTGTTGGTGTTCTTTTTAAGATTTTTGTGCAAATTGTTTGTCTTTTTATTTACATTTTGGGTCGCAAGGTTACACTGTTATAGTCATTGTTCTAAGTGTTCAATTTTATTTTTTATTTTTAACTTTTAATGCACCCGATAGAAAGCCTCTTTAAGTTACAGAAATTCAGTTCTTCCGCAGGCTGTTAATTTGAAAAGTTCAGAGATATTGGATCATCCAAGCACACAGGTGACCAGCAACTTTTAAGAGAAGATCATATAATGGTGAAGTAAATTATTTTTCTGATTAAATAATCTATTTGGCTATCATGCACACCAGATATGCAATGAGGGTCGCCAAAATGCACTGGCTGAGATCTTGGAGATACTAACAGTGGTATGTGAGAATCACACATTACCTCTGGCTCAGACATGGATTCCTTGCAGACATCGGAACGTCCTAGCAGATGGTGGAGGTTTTAAGAAAATTTGTAGTAGCTTTGATGGAAGTTGCATGGGACAGGTATGCATGTCAACAACTGATGTAGCATATTATGTGGTGGATGCACTCACGTGGGGCTTCCGTGAGGCCTGTGCAGAGCATCACTTACAGAAGGGCCAGGGAGTTGCCGGGAGGGCATTTGCATCACATAGCTTGTGCTTCTGTGATGATATCACCCAATTCTGCAAAACTGAGTACCCCTTGGTACATTATGCTCGCATGTTTGGGTTGAAAAGTAGCATTGCAATTTGTTTAAGGAGCACTCATACTGGAAATGATGATTACGTTTTAGAATTCTTTCTGCCTCCAAATGTCCAAGGCCATAATGACCAACGGACCTTGTTGGATGCAGTTTTGTTGACAATGAAACAGCATTTTGGGAGCCTGAGGGTTGCTTCAGGGAATGACCTCGAAAATGAATGGAGATCTATTGAGATTACAAAAGCATCCATGGATGAGAAACTTAATTCCAGGCTTGATTTTGCTGCAAATTCTCCTCCAAAGTCTCCTGCCTTGCCAAATGAAGAGGCAGTACATCTTCATTCATTGGAAAAGCAACAATCGGTTGGATTTAATTCAACTAATAATGAAGGAAGTGTTGTATCTATTGTTGAGAATAAAGACACAGGCAAGAAATCAGAGAGAAAACGGGGTAAGGCAGAGAAGACAGTCACCCTGGAGGTTCTGCAGCAATACTTTGCCGGGAGTCTTAAGGATGCTGCAAAGTGTCTTGGGGGTATGCTTTAATCTTAGTACCCGTTGCTTATCATTTTGTTAACTTCGAATAACAATTTATTATTTATTTATTTATTTATTTATTTATTTATTTTTGCTTCTACAGTTTGCCCTACTACCATGAAGCGCATCTGCAGGCAGCATGGGATCTCTAGATGGCCCTCTCGCAAGATTAACAAAGTTAATCGTTCTCTTTCGAAGCTAAAGCATGTAATTGAATCTGTACATGGTGGTGAAGGAGCATTCACTTTGACTTCTTTGGCTACAAGTTCGATTCCTGTCGCTGTTGGTTCAATTTCATGGTCAGCAAGTTTGAATGAGCCCAATCAACAAAGTTCAACGGAGCCTATACCACCTGGAGGTGATGATCTGGCAGAGACCTTAGGAACCGTGGAACTCATTCCGCAGAAAACTGAAGCTTTGCTCAGTGAAGGCTCAAACAGATTAAAATCGAGGAGTAGGTCAAGAGAAGAAAGCACAGGGTCCCCAACTTCTCATGGTTCATGCCAAAATAATTCTGTTCTTGGAATTGAAAACTCCCAACAAAATGATCCAGTTGTTTTACCTGTCAATGAAAACCAGATAAAACTCACGAGTTCAGTTGAGTTGTCATGTCAACCAACGCAGGAGATTAATTTATCTGTTGCATTGTCGATACCCAAACCCAATGCTTTTGTTACAGCAGCCCAAGAGCCATTTGGAGGGATGCTAATTGATGATGCTGGAAGCTCACACGATCTTTCTAATATGTACCCAGCTGGCAAGACTTTGTTTGATGAACACCTTCCAGAATACAGTTGGACGAAGGCACCGTGTTCTGATGCTGTTCCCTGTTCCACAGTCGTTCCTGTAGATCGAATGCCACAGTTTTCTGCCACGCCAGAACTGAAAACCATCACAATAAAAGCCACTTACCGAGAAGATATTATTAGGTTTCGACACTCTTTAGGTTCGGGCATTATCAATTTAAAGGAGGAAGTGGCAAAGAGGCTGAAGTTAGAGGTTGGCACATTGGATGTCAAGTACTTGGATGATTATCACGAGTGGGTTCTAATTGCCTGTGATGCCGACTTGCAGGAATGCATTGATATTTCGAAATCATCAGGTAGCAATATAGTCAGACTGTTGGTTCATGATATTATGGTCAATCTTGGGAGCTCCTGCGAGAGTTCTGGCGAATGAGGATTTACATAGTAAGGTCATAGGAAATCTTGTAGTCTTAGGATGATTTCAAGTGTAAGTATCGATTTTGATTCCGACCCTTTTAAGAATTTTGTTAATTTTTGAATATTAGAGAAACAGTTTTGTCCTTGATACTGTAGAAGAATTATCTTAAAACAAGGAACAAATAGGAAGTCAAGCTAAAACAAGAACATTAATAACGAAGGCATCGTGTCCACGGTAGTATAAGTTATAATGCCTATACACTAATGCAGTATTGCCACGTTTAATGACGGATTCGGGATTTTGAGTGAGCATAAGCGGTCGTTGACTGTTGATCGTCGGCCGCAATAAAATATTAAAAATTAAATGTAACAATTATTTTGTTAAAATTGAACGTGTATTAATTTTGTAATATATATCAAGCTCAGTATAGTCCAAAGAAAGAGCACGAGTTCGAATCTTTTTAATTGCATTAAAACCTCGTGATGGTCAACCTTTCAATAATCTTAAAGAAGGCTCATAGGTTCGAATCCCAACATTAGTTTTAGTAAAAATTGCTGAACTTAAAAAATTGCACAATAAATTACTTTGGAAGAGATTTGATTTCATGTTGAAAATAAAATGAATTAACAGATATATAATCTAAAAGTTTTGTTTATCGCTAATGTGAGGGCAAGAGATCAGCTCTATATTGCATGATTTACAAGGATAGAAATGCATGAAAACATATCTTTTAATACATCCAGCACAAAAGGTAATGTTCTGACAGAATTTGCGAAGAGAAACAAGATGGTTATTGAGTTTTAAAGTAGAAATGGTGACAGCACAAATTTATTATTCGATAAGTAGGCTGAAATGAACTCCCGAGGAAGGGAGGAAATAAATTTTGTTCACAGATTTCAATATCACAAATTGACGACTCATTATTCATTAAACAAGTAATCGGGGAAAATGAAAAATAGAACCATGAAACTTCTGAGCCCAAATCCAGGCCTTGTGAAATTGCAGCTTCTACATCTAACTAACAGGATATATGTATGAGAAATTAGAGGGGCTTGGGAGAAAATTACCGACCATGTAAATTTTGGAAGAATGACTGAATTTTATTCAATGATTTCTGCACATAATTTACACGTATATGTAGCTCTCAGCCTTCTAGTCAATTCCTGAAAATCTGCTACTAATTGATGCTATATTACAAAGATGGAAAGTTATATATTACAATATATTTGTCTTCTAATTAAATCAATCTATAATATTGACAAAGATATTTGATTTTCTCAACACTCCCCCTCAAGTTGGTGAGTAAATGTTATGAACTCCCAACTTGACCAACAAAGAATGAAATCTTTCCTTCTTGAGAGCTTTAATGAATATATCAGCAAGTTGTGAGATGGATGGAACAAACTTTGTCACGATCTTTCCTTCCATAATTTTATCTCGAACAAAATGATAATCAATCTCAATGTGTCTCATTCGTTCGTGAAATGCCGGATTTGCTGCAATATGAAGAGCAACTTGATTGTCATGGAACAAAGTTGTTGGTCCTTGAATTTGAACTTGCAGATCTCGAAAAAGGTTTTGTAACCATGTAAGCTCACAACATGCCGCTGCCATGTATCTATACTCAGTTTCAACAGAAGATAAGGATACCATTTTTCGGAGTTTGCTTTTCCATGAGATAAGACAATTTTCGAGGAAAACACAGTAACCAGTTGTTGAACGTCGAGTGGTTGGACATCCTGCCCAATCAGAGTCACAATATGCTTTCAACTTCAACGTATTTTGGGAAGAGAACATTATGCCTTGTCCCAATGTGCCTTTTAGATATTTCAAAATTCATAAGGCAGCTTTGTAATGAGGCTTTCGAAGTGATAGCATGAATCTGCTCAATAAATGAACAGAATATGTAACATCTGATCGTGTAATTGTGAGATATATCAATCGATCAATTAGTCTTCTGTACTTGGCCGGATCATCTAATGGATCACCATCATTAGGAANTCTCAAAAGAGCTCTATGATTTTTCATACAGGTCAGTTGTTGGAAATTTACTTATCATACACGATAGAAAATAAAACAGATTTCAATTCCAATCAAATGTCTGTTTTGTGTTTAGATAGAAATTGTGATATAAGTTATACCTTTTTCTAGATCTACAAACTTTTTGTTTTTCTTTTAGTTCAGCAACCTTGATCTGCTACCTACAACTGTCCAATTGTCCAGCCTTTAATGAAATTCCACACAGAGAACAAGATTGTAGGAACCGAGGTTTTCTCCTCTTGTGCTAGCAAAAATAAAATCTCTACAAATTGAAAATTCTAGTCACTTATTTTTATAAGCTCAAATGGGTTTGGTCTGACCCGATCCAATATTTAATTAACCCATTTAATTAAATTGGATCCATGAATTAATTAATCCAATTAATTAATTAAAACTTATAAATAAGCAATCCAATTAATTAATTTATCCAACGCTTGTTAAATTAATTAATTGACAAATCATTATCTTTCAGTTCTCCTTTTGCGTGCGACCCATCAGGTTTTCGAACACGATACCTAACGACGTGGATTATTATTTTGATATAATCAAAATCGATAATTAAAACATTCTTTTAATTTATCACCAACTCAAGTTCGCCGTCCCAGATTGACATTTAGCAGTGTATCAGGGCAATACATGTGACAAAAAATGTCACGTGGTATGACAGAATCAAACTCGTTCGTTTACCATGAAACTATAATCTCCTCGTCAATATGATCCGATTAATTATGAGATATGGAAGTGTGTCAATCCCGATTATCGATTATATCTTTCATTTCACTATTAAGTCAATATAAGTCGAAAACTCATTTTCGACTTCTTAGTACACCTTAGTCAATGATTTCGTTATCAACTTAATTGAATGAATCCTAGATGATAATCTCTTACTATCTAAGAGTGACGAATCATCTATTGGTTACTCACAACCTTCATACGATTCTTGACATAATCGAGCGATGCTGTATTAGTGGCCCTTAGCAGAGCAATATCCAACACCGCCAAAGTATGACTATCCTCGTATAAGGCACTATGATGAATTTAAGTCAAAGGACCAATTCCATTACCAAACGTTAGAGATTAACAACTGACACTCAGATAGTTATCCATGTGGAATCTCCCAGCAGGTCTCCAATGTTTTGTTTTATAACAAAACATCTACGAGTTCATTTGAGTGTTACCACACTTTAATTTGTGAGATCAATTACTTACTTCACAAGTAAAAAATGCCACACGTGGTGACCTATCTGTATTAACGATATTCGTATCTCGTTATTACTTACGACTATGTATTATTTAAGATCCAATCATATATAATTTCTATCTCATAATCACAACTCTTTGTGATTAACAAATTACTGAAACTTGAATGTTCGGACTCTATTATTTAATATTATTCATCAGAATATTGACTTAAATAAATAAAGATATTGCCAAAAACAAATGCATTGAACATATTAAAAGTGTTAACAACCTAAATCGTTTGGACCTAGAGCATAATACTTACACCAACCACATGAAATATCGCGCCAATCCGTGCTTGGATTCCACCAATTGTACTTTGCCGCCCAAGCTTGTCCTCAAAAGTTTCATAGTCTTCTCTAGGAGTTTTAGCGCCTCTTCAGGTTCTCCAAACAGATCATATATAGCCGAAATTTCAGTCATTCCACTCGCAATCTCTTCTACGACGGTTCTAAGAACGGGTTTGCATATAGTCTCAAGGAATCTGCACAACAAGATTGGGATTCCTTAGTTTTCCTGTCTTGTGGTATAAGTCGGCAAGCCAAACAAAGACTTAGGCAACTGAAGGGTGAGGACAATCAGTGCCTTCTAATGGGAGAAAATCTCATACGTTCCTGTTGATATTGTGAAATCACCTCAGAGATTTCTATCCATTTATTACAAAACTTGTCTACTGTGACGAGTAAATCCGCTTCCAAATTGACATAGAAGAACAAAGGCATTTGTTATAGATGTAGAAAGCCTGGGCACAACTTCTCGGAATGCGACGTAGAGATATCCATCAATATAACGTTCTGTAAGGGAAAAAGAGCTACAGAGGAGAGCAAGAAAGGAAAGGAAAGATTTATGTGAATTTTTACATCTATGTAATCAAGTAAAGGGCTTATGTTGTAGTTGTCAAACTTCATGTCTATGTAATCGATTCTAAATTTGGCGTAAATTATGTTTGGTGTACCTTTATATTTTTTGGCTATGAATTGAAGTCTTGTATGATACGTTTGATAAGTGGATTTTGATCTGATTTTTAAATAAATCCTGGGTATCATAACTAAAGCAATGATACCTGGCATGGGATTGCTTGCATTCGTTTCTGTTTTTGAGGAAGCTTTTCGCTTCCTATGATAACTTGAACCAAATAAATGTTCCTTACAAACTAGAGGCTAAAACCAACAAAAATGAAGATGATCAATGCTTATGATTTATTACATCCTCATAATTCAACGTTAGTTCCTAGCAAAACTCAACGTCAGTCCACTAAAGCTAAAATTAATGCAGAGATGAACAAAAGCAGTTGTCAACGAAGCATCAAAGTGAACTAAAGCCAATTGCAAATGAACAACAACAGTGAAATAGAGTTTTCAATTGCAAAATTGACAGCTATCTATTCATTGAGACCATACAATGAATACCAAGAAGATACATAAAAGCAATTGCCGGATACGTACAAAAGCTACATACCATCTATCAAATGTTTATGACGAATTTCGACAAAAAGGAGAAGATAACAATTTTAACCCCACATAATTTCCAGCAATAACACCAAAAGTTGTTGGTCCTTGAATTTGAACTTGCAGATCTCGAAAAAGGTTTTGTAACCATGTAAGCTCACAACATGCCGCTGCCATGTATCTATACTCAGTTTCAACAGAAGATAAGGATACCATTTTTCGGAGTTTGCTTTTCCATGAGATAAGACAATTTTCGAGGAAAACACAGTAACCAGTTGTTGAACGTCGAGTGGTTGGACATCCTGCCCAATCAGAGTCACAATATGCTTTCAACTTCAACGTATTTTGGGAAGAGAACATTATGCCTTGTCCCAATGTGCCTTTTAGATATTTCAAAATTCATAAGGCAGCTTTGTAATGAGGCTTTCGAAGTGATAGCATGAATCTGCTCAATAAATGAACAGAATATGTAACATCTGGTCGTGTAATTGTGAGATATATCAATCGATCAATTAGTCTTCTGTACTTGGCCGGATCATCTAATGGATCACCATCATTAGGAAGCAATTTGAGATTTTGTTCCATAGGAAAGCTTGTAGGTCGTAATCCCAAAAAACCAACATCATTCAAAATGTCCAATAGATATTTTCTTTGTGAAATAAAAATACCTTGTTTTGAGCTTGCCACCTCGATTCCCAAAATTTTTTTTAAATCACCAAGGTCTTTGATACGAAACTTGGTATTTAAATACTTTTTATGTTCCTTGATTGCTTTCAAATCATTCCCCGTTATTAGTATGTCGTCAACATAAATGAGTAGTGTAGTTAACGACTCTCCCTTTCTCTTAGTAAAAAGTGAGTAATCTGCTTTGGATTGAACATAACCGATAGATTGGATAGCTTGTGAGAATTTGAAGAACCACTGACGAAAAGCTTGTTTTAACCCATAAAGTGATTTGTTGAGGCGACACACTAAATTCTTCCCCCGTCGCTGAAGACTAGGTGGTGGAAGCATATAGATTTCCTCCATGAGATCACCATGAAGGAAGGCATTGTGAACATCGAGTTGATGAAGAGACCATGAGTGAGCAGCATCGAGAGTAAGTAAACATCGAAAAGTGACAAGTTTAGCTGTTGGAGAAAAGGTGTCATGGTACTCAATTCCTTCCAATTGAGTATAGCCCTTAGCAACCAAACAAGCTTTGTAACGCTCGATACTCCCATCAGATTTTCGTTTAATTTTGTAGACACACTTACATCCAATTGGTACCTTGCAAGGCGGCAAAGGACATAGTGTCCATGTGTCATTTGTCTCAAGAGCTTGGAGTTCCTCATTCATGTTCTGGCGCCATTCAGAATATTTAGAGGCCTTTGCATAACTGTCAGGTTCCAAAGCAGAAGATAATTTTTCAATAAAAGATTGATATGATTGAGAGAGTCCCCGATATGACAGGTAATTGGAAAGGGGATACCTTGTATTAGGACTAGAGATCGTGGAATGTGTGGGGGAAGACCTAATGGTAGGACAAATGTAATCACGGAGCTTAGCTAGTGGTACTCGAATGCGATCAAAATGTCGTAAGGAAGCAACAGGTTCATCAGGTAGGGTGGTGTCATTGTGTTGTTCTAGATTGATAGCATTGTCTAGAGTGGTTATTCCAGTTCGGTGCTATTGACAATGGTAGGCTCAGGTTCACTTGTCTATATGTGAGGGTTGGATTGTCTTTGTATTGGTGCTAGCTCAATATCTATTTGTGTGACAAGTGTTGGTTCAATATTTGTTGGAGAAATGGGTGCTGGGTTAACATCGGTATTGTTTATATTGTCAAGGCTGGGCTGAAGCTTCTAGTAAGGGAAAATGTTTTTATGAAATGTGACATCTCAACTTGTAAAAATGATCTTTGAATTAAGGTCATATAACTTATATGCTTTTTGCCCAAAAGGGTACCTAATAAAAAACACATTTTCTTGCTCGAACATCAAATTTGTGTTGTGGGTGAAGATTAGTGGCATAGGCCAAGCAACCAAAAGTACGTAGATGTGTATATGAGGGAGCGTGGCCAAATAATTTCTCATAAGGCGTGAGGCCTGATAAGAGTGGAGTGGGAATGCGGTTAATGATATAGACAGGTGTGAGTACACATTCATCCCAAAAATTTAATGGCATATGAGATTGAAAATGCAAAGCTCGCGTAGTTTGAAGAATGTGTCTATGTTTACGTTCTACTACCTCATTTTGTTTGGGAGTAGATACACAGGAACGTTGAAAAATAATGCCATGATCACTAAAGAAATTATGCATAGAGACAAATTCGCTCTCATTATCGATTCTAATTGTTTTAACTTTCTGGTGGAATTGTGTTTCAGCATAGACAATAAAGGACTTCAGCAATGCTTGTGTGTTAGATTTATGGTGCATTAGATAGACCCAAGTGCAGCGCGTAAAATCATCAACAATAGTAAGAAAGTAATGAGCACCAGAACGGGATGGTATTCTATGAGGTCCCCAAATATCACAATGTATAAGTTCAAAAGCATGCTTAGTATTAATACGACTTAATCCAAAAGACAATCGAGTTTGTTTTGCCAAAGGGCAAATGTCACAAGGTTTATTTGAAGAATAAGAAAAATCAGGAAGATTCTTATCTAACCTTTGCAGGCACAAAGGTGAAGGGTAGCCAAGTCGGTGGTGCCATATGATGGATAATGCCTTTGGAGATGAAGTAGTTTTATTTGATACCCGTCGCTTGGAGTCTACCAAATAATAGAGTCCAATACGTTGTTGTCCCTAACCAATCATCGTCCTCATCTCCAGGTCCTGTAGAATACAGAAATCAGGATAAAATGATACTGAACATCCCAATGATCGAGTAATATGATTAACGGAAATTAAATTGATAAAAAAGGAAGATATCCCAAGAACATTGTAAAGGGAAATTTTGGAGCCAAAATTGTAGGTCCCAACAGAATTGATGGGGACTCGAGTCCCATCAAGTAATGCAATCGGCGGCAGAGACGAATTTGTAGTGGCATTAGTTAACGGGAGATTAGATACATGGTCAGTAGCACCATTATCTATAACCCATTGAAGAGAAGGAACTCCGCCTGCAACATTGGCCTTAGAATCAAGGCCCAATTTTTGTCTCATCATAGATAAAAGTTGTTGAAGTTGGTCTGCAGTAAGGATGGGCAAAGAAGAGTCTGCTGTTACGCTGTTGATTGATGATATTCTGCTCCCTTTCTTTTCACGTCTACTGGGATCACCAGAAGTAGCAGGAAATTTTCCATGAAAGACGGTGTCCTAGTGCCATTAAGTTTCTAGCATGTATCAATGGTATGATAGTCATTATCACAATGTGCGCAATGTGGTGGTGGCTTTTTCTTAGCTGGTCGACTTTTTCCTCGGCTATTGCTATTTTCAGGAGCTGTTCGGACAACCATGGTTGCAGGTTCAATGAGGCCAGCCCCAGCAGCCGTCCCTCTTTGTTTTTCTTCTTGTATCAATATGGAATAAACAGATCGAATAGAAGGCAGGGCTGAATCAACAATATTTGTCCACGAATAGCAGAATAAGAATCATCCAGTCCTGTTAAAATATGCTGCACCTTGGTTCTCTTAGCTTGTTCACGAATAGACTTCATAGCACCGCAAGAACACGATGTGATAGTTTGGTAAGAATCCATCTCATCCCACAAACTCTTGAGTTTGGTAAAGTACACATTGATGGGCTGTTGGTTTTGTGTAAGGCGTGCGAGATCACGTTGGATTCCAAAGAGGCGAGACACATTTTGTTGGGAAAAACGTTCTCGAAGATCATCCCAAAGATCTTTGGCTATTTTCATATATACCATGCTGGTGGCTAGATCTGTAGAGAGTGAATTGAGGATTCACATTAGAACCATGTCATTGCAACGTTGCCAAAGAGCAGATTTTGTGGGTTTTTTATTTGCTGGTGGTTGTTTGACGCTCCCATCAACAAACCCAAACTTGTTCTTCGTATTGAGTGCAATTGACATTGAATGTTGCCAAGTGCCACAATTTTCACCTGTAAGTTTAGTGGAAACAAGCATCATCTCGGGGTGATCAGAATGATGAATGAAAAAAGGGCTAGCAAAGTCATTAGCCAGGTTCTATAATTCAGAATTTTCTCCCATGGCCTGCTCTGATACCATGTAAATTTTGGAAGAATGACTGAATTTTATTCAATGATTTCTGCATATAATTTACATGTATATGTAGCTCTCAGCCTTCTAGTCAATTCCTGAAAATTTGCTACTAATTGATGTTATATTACAAAGATGGAAAGTTATATATTACAATATATTTGTCTTCTGATTAAATCAATCTGTAATATTGACAAAGATATTTGATTTTCTCAACATCAACTTCTGAGCCCAAATCCAAGCCACTTTCTTGACTTCCCTTTCTTTGACCTTCTATAATGTGGGTCTATAAGGTTGAGTGATTTTGCCGTCTCGTTCCTGGACCTATCGAGTTCCTTCAGAAGCTCAGCTCCCATTTTCTTCTCATAGTTAAAATCTGGACTTGCTGTTCCAAGCTTCTCTTCTCTCAATATTAAGAACAAACTCAAGAATCTCTATTGCATCTTCAATTCTGGAAACTTATAGAAAGCACTGTCAAATCAGGGTTGCATCATCCTACATATGGCTTAAAATAAAAGCCTTAACATAGGCATACTCTCAGCTTCTCAAGACATCCAAAATGTCAACCAATGATACATCATATTATGTCATACTTGAGAAAGACGACTAAATCCATTTGATACATACTTTCTCCAAGTTTCAAATTTTTCTCCATTTCAAAATTCTTACTGATTTGAAATTAAAGCTCAATTACAAATACTGCTTTGAATCAAAGTCCCCAATAGGGTCCTAATCAGAATTCAGATGCATTCATGGCTGAATCTGATGTCAAGGTAATAGCATAACCTTTCATGCTAGAGTGCTGATGCCATGAGAGCAAAGCCTAGGATCACCATACAAATATGTCATGTAATAATGACACTTGCACCATATACGTGGTAAATCTTTAGGACACCAAATTTTTTAAATGTTGGAAAATTATTTCTTTAAAAACAGCCAAAAAAGGTAATTTAAGACAACCAAGAAACTGAATTTGAACCAGTCCAAATGATGAGGTATTTAAGCTCCAAGGAGTTTAAACCCATAGTTAAAGATCATTTCTCCTAACAATACCACCTTCCCATAACAACGTAAGTTGCTGAAAGATTGCTATATACACCAACGTATACTGATTATATGGGGCCACACTCCCATTCCAATATTTCTCTTGCTTCTTTATACAACTCGACGGCCTCATCTATCTTGAACGACTGTACACCAGCCAACCCCATTTGGTTCAACACAGCTCTGAAGAATGCTTATTTCCTCTCACAGTTGGCCCTATGTTTTGCTATAGCACTCTCAAAAGAGCTCTATGATTTTTCATACAGGTCAGTTGTTGGAAATTTACTTATCATACACGATAGAAAATAAAACAGATTTTAATTCCAATCAAATGTCTGCTTTGTGTTTAGATAGAAATTGTGATATAAGTTATACTTTTTTCTAGATCTACAAACTTTTTGTTTTTCTTTTAGTTCAGCAACCTTGATCTGCTACCTACAGCTGTCCAATTGTCCAGTCTTTAATGAAATTCCACACAGAGAACAAGATTGTAGGAACCGAGATTTTCTCCTCTTGTGCTAGCAAAAATAAAATCTCTACAAATTGAAAATCCTAGTCACTTATTTTTATAAGCTCAAACGGGTTTGGTCTGACCCGATCCAATATTTAATTAACCCATTTAATTAAATTGGATCCGTGAATTAATTAATCCAATTAATTAATTCAAACTTATAAATAAGCAATCCAATTAATTAATTTATCCAACGCTTGTTAAATTAATTAATTGACAAATCATTATCTCTCAGTTCTCCTTTTGCGTGCGACCCATCAGGTTTTCGAACACGATACCTAACGACGTAGATTATTATTTTGATATAATCAAAATCGATAATTAAAACATTCTTTTAATTTATCACCAACTCAAGTTCGCCGTCCCAGATTGACATTTAGCAGTGTATCAGGGCAATACATGTGACAAAAAATGTCACGTGGTATGACAAAATCAAACTCGTTCGTTTACCATGAAACTATAATCTCCTCGTCAATATGATCCGATTAATTATGAGATATGGAAGTGTGTCAATCCCGATTATCGATTATATCTTTCATTTCACTATTAAGTCAATATAAGTCGAAAACTCATTTTCGACTTCTTAGTACACCTTAGTCAATGATTTCGTTATCAACTTAATTGAATGAATCCTAGATGATAATCTCTTACTATCTAAGAGTGACGAATCATCTATTGGTTACTCACAACCTTCATACGATTCTTGACATAATCGAGCGATGCTGTATTAGTGGCCCTTAGCAGAGCAATATCCAACACCGCCAAAGTATGACTATCCTCGTATAAGGCACTATGATGACTTTAAGTCAAAGGACCAATTCCATTACCAAACGTTAGAGATTAACAACTGACACTCAGATAGTTATCCATGTGGAATCTCCCAGCAGGTCTCCAATGTTTTGTTTTATAACAAAACATCTACGCGTTCATTTGAGTGTTACCACACTTTAATTTGTGAGATCAATTACTTACTTCACAAGTAAAAAATGCCACACGTGGTGACCTATCTGTATTAACGATATTCGTATCTCGTTATTACTTACGACTATGTATTATTTAAGATCCAATCATATATAATTTCTATCTCATAATCACAACTCCTTGTGATTAACAAATTACTGAAACTTGAATGTTCGGACTCTATTATTTAATATTATTCATCAGAATATTGACTTAAATAAATAAAGTTATTGCCAAAAACAAATGCATTGAACATATTAAAAGTGTTAACAACCTAAATCGTTTGGACCTAGAGCATAATACTTACACCAACCACATGAAATATCGCGCCAATCCGTGCTTGGATTCCACCAATTGTACTTTGCCGCCCAAGCTTGTCCTCAAAAGTTTCATAGTCTTCTCTAGGAGTTTTAGCGCCTCTTCAGGTTCTCCAAACAGATCATATATAGCCGAAATTTCAGTCATTCCACTCGCAATCTCTTCTACGACGGTTCTAAGAACGGGTTTGCATATAGTCTCAAGGAATCTGCACAACAAGATTGGGATTCCTTAGTTTTCCTGTCTTGTGGTATAAGTCGGCAAGCCAAACAAAGACTTAGGCAACTGAAGGGTGAGGACAATCAGTGCCTTCTAATGGGAGAAAATCTCATACGTTCCTGTTGATATTGTGAAATCACCTCAGAGATTTCTATCCATTTATTACAAAACTTGTCTACTGTGACGAGTAAATCCGCTTCCAAATTGACATAGAAGAAAAAAGGCATTTGTTATAGATGTAGAAAGCCTGGGCACAACTTCTCGGAATGCGACGTAGAGATATCCATCAATATAACGTTCTGTAAGGGAAAAAGAGCTACAGAGGAGAGCAAGAAAGGAAAGGAAAGATTTATGTGAATTTTTTACATCTATGTAATCAAGTAAAGGGCTTATGTTGTAGTTGTCAAACTTCATGTCTATGTAATCGATTCTAAATTTGGCGTAAATTATGTTTGGTGTACCTTTATATTTTTTGGCTATGAATTGAAGTCTTGTATGATACGTTTGATAAGTGGATTTTGATCTGATTTTTAAATAAATCCTGGGTATCATAACTAAAGCAATGATACCTGGCATGGGATTGCTTGCATTCGTTTCTGTTTTTGAGGAAGCTTTGCGCTTCCTATGATAACTTGAACCAAATAAATGTTCCTTACAAACTAGAGGCTAAAACCAACAAAAATGAAGATGATCAATGCTTATGATTTATTACATCCTCATAATTCAACGTTAGTTCCTAGCAAAATTCAACGTCAGTCCACTAAAGCTAAAATTAATGCAGAGATGAACAAAAGCAGTTGTCAACGAAGCATCAAAGTGAACTAAAGCCAATTGCAAATGAACAACAACAGTGAAATAGAGTTTTCAATTGCAAAATTGACAGCTATCTATTCATTGAGACCATACAATGAATACCAAGAAGATACATAAAAGCAATTGCCGGATACGTACAAAAGCTACATACCATCTATCAAATGTTTATGACGAATTTCGACAAAAAGGAGAAGATAACAATTTTAACCCCACATAATTTCCAGCAATAACACCAAAAAAACAAAAATACCAAACTAATAAGTAAATAATTTATCGTGGCTGTGCGTCTTTCAATTTGGTAGATTTCGCAAGTCATTGTTTTCGTGTCCTTGCAGCTCTCAATTTGGCAAATTCTGCATCTCCCATGTCATGCAATTCGTCCACAATTTTGTTGAATTTCGCATCATCGGCTGGAACATGATGTGCAACTGACTGCACATTGTTGCTGTTGGTCCAGATTAAACGGGGCCTAACGCCATGGGGGTTAGAATGAATTGGTTAATATAACCTAATTCAATTAAAAATTATCTATCTCAACAATTCCACCGATTTTTCTCTACACCACATTAAATTTCAACAAATGTTGGATTACACCAAACCACCTTCCGGCCAGCCCCTCTATTGTATCCAAACCGCCTTCCTCGGCCAATACCTTTTATGAACATGGACCGCAAATGCCTGTGATGGCTGATGCAAGCGTTTTTTTAATCTTTCATAATTATTTTTTGTTGCCTGTAGTTGTATGTGTCCCTTGATTTTGATTTGATTTGTCTGAATATGTCAAATGTACTTGTACATGAATTTTGATCAATAGAATTTCACATTTACCGGTCCAAAACGGAAAAAAATACAGCCATCCATTCTCAAAATATAGGAAGGCACTGTTTTTCAGTATACTGGAATACTGCTCAATGAAAACCATCTTTAAATAGAGAATAATCAGTGAAATATCAAGAAATACTACACAATTCACAAGAATAGATTAAAGGCGAACTTGATTATGAATGAAGCTCTTTCTAGTATGCAGCAACAGCTCCAGCGTAAGCAGCAGCAGATGGAGAAGAAAGGGTCGCATCATCTCCTCCAAAATTTAGTTTGGCTCGAAATATATTGATTCCCGACATTTGTCTCACAAAACGAGTAAAACTAACCCAATTGCGAGATTCAAACAAGTTTTTGTCCATTCTAACAAAGTTAAACGAAAAGGAAGGTGTTTCTAGACCGTCCGAATAGAACTTTGACATCTTTAACACCTGTTGGTACGACTCGTCATCCAAGTTAGTAGCAGAATTTTCTCCCTCGAATGGAATATCACAGATTCTTGCAGCAACAAGAAGTTGTTTAAGGAAGCCTTCGGGACTACTGACTGCATTTATCTGCTTTTCTTCCACATCTTGCATTTCAAAACACGTACAACACATAGAAAACCCGTACTTACCAAACATACGTGCAATTGGTATAAATCCGTCTCTAATTGAGGTATTGTAATAGCCAGCCGTTAACTCTGATGGATGAGATTGCGTGCCATAATGCCAGTGGATCCCGGCCACTTTCCCCGACATATTAATTTCAGTACCACGAAAAATTGACTTTGCTTCTTGGCAAATTCTTTCCCCATGCAGAAGTAGCAAACCTGAGTACCATTTGAGGAAGAACTCTCCATATGCTGTATTCCAAGAACCATTGGTTTTGAAAAAATCGGTATTTTCAGGATCTTGCATTAAATTACTGGCACCAATAGGACCCCCATTTGCCCACTCACGCATACCTATCTCCCCAGCGCAGGCATTTAGGGATGCAAGCATATACTAGCAAGTTGAAAGAGAACAAGTATAATTCGAGATGTCCAAGAAAATAGTGTGGAAATAACTATGCCGACCTCAAGATATAAAATCCAACTCTGCATACCTTATCATAGCATTGGAATTCACCAAGTTCACGAGAGCGCCATGCCCTTGTCAGCTTTTGACTAGGGCATGAAGGATATCTTAATTCACCTCCAGGTCCCATTCCAACTTGAATCCCCTACAAATGTAAAAAGTAATACCCTGAAAACCACATTTTGAAACCAAGGAAACTAGTAAATCAAAATAGTAGTTAAAGAACATCTTGCAGATCATTCCTACAGTAATAATGCCACCAAGAAACAGTCTGAAGGTATCTCTGAAGTTCTTCATGAAGTCTGCATATACTTGGATTGGTGATCGTCCATTGAGAATAGGAAGAATGTCGCATCCCAGTGAGATGTATTCAATATTCCTCCTTCCAAACCTGTCAGAACATGCTAAATCTGGATCTTTATCCATTTCTTTAAGCACCCATTGAGGGAGAGGAATCCTTGCCACAGAGAGAGGTGAAATTTTTGAATCACCATATCGACACAAGCGTTGAACACAAAAAAAGGAAGTTTAAGTTTGAAGCCATGCATATTAAAGCTCAAACATAATAATAATCTGAAAGATCGACCAAATTCAATCATCATGGTACAAACTTTGAGCAAAAATGACTCCCTAATGATTTTGAACCAATGTAACTAACTTTTTGGGTGCAGTTCTCATTGTAAAAGCATGTCCATGGGCAATTCTTGCTCCCTTATTCCCATTTTTGTTTGCCACTAGGAATACCTTTCTTCTTGTTTCTTAAGAGCTTCTCAAAGTATACATGTACTTAAAACTCAATAGTGACCCTCCAACCCCAAAAAAAAGTCCACAGGTTCTGAAATTCTGATCGTAGGATTGATCGAATCGTAGAATAGTGATAAACAAAATGAGCTTTTTAAACTCAAAAGTTACCAAAATTAAACTGGTTTTCTTTAATTTTCTGGAATCCAAAAGGAAAATGAAGCTTTGATGACAATATTCTAACAAAGTGAAAGCATTTTCTTCTGAAAGAGTAAAAAAGTTAAATTGGAAGTGAAACCTCCAAACCTTTCTTCTCTTCTTTTTTGGATGGCCTCCTAACTGCCTTTTAGTAAGTAATTACTGGTCTCGCTATAAGTAATTGCCACATCTAGCTGTACCTATCCATACTATAGTTGATCCATGCAGTTAATGATTGATAATCATTGATTCTTCACAGTAACTTATTGGATAGCATAACTAATTATTTAACATGGACAACATAAATGGATAGGCAGCAATTATTTTGACTTCTTCACTTTTCGATTTCAAAATCTTCAACAATACAGTCCTTAAATCCTTCTTCCTCAAAATTATGATTGAGGGGATGTACAAGAAGTAATGAAAATGTTATGCATAAAATTGTTAATTGCTTTTTTAATCAACATTTACGGTTAACTGCCATTTGAACCAAAATCTTCACAAAGAAACCCATATTCAACTTGCCAAACAAGCATCATAATATTAGAAGTGAAAATCTTACAGCATAATTAAAAGAAAAAAGGGTAAATTGCTACATACAAAAAGTGTCATTTTTTCCAATCAATTAAATGAAAGATCTAAAAGGATTGCCAAAAAGCAAACCGCATTCAAACAAAATTTATTACATGAAAACATCCCATGATTCATGAATGAACAAGTCCAAATTCCAGGTACCTGTTTTTGATATATGACTGTCAAATTTATTGAAAATACAAACCAGAAGGAATTCATCACAACAAAAAGTAGAACTTCAAGGAAGTGGCAGGAAAGATAGCAACTACACAATTGAATTAAAGATAATAAAATTAAACCTTGTTAGGCAATAAAAAAGATAGTCCAGTGATGTCATACATCTGGAAAGAACCAATCATGAATTTTTTTCGAAAAGTAAAAGCCCATCCACCGCAATGGCGTCACCCATACGTGGGAAAAATATACAAGAACATAGAACCAACACAAATCGAAATACCGATATCAACAATACCTCAACAATGTGCACAACAATATAATTTTCTCCTCCACCATGCAATTAAAATAAGAATCAACTCAGCTCAACCAATAAATCAGTGCAGGCAACAAATACAGGAATGAACAAGCACGAGAGAACACCAAAACTATTACTGACGGGGCAAATTAACAAAATGCACTATCACCAAAAATAGGAATCAATATATTGACTAAATTATAAAATTACTAATACAATTTTGTAGCATCTTAGAGTTATCAAAATAATATCAAAATGGAGTAAAGTGGAGCCAGAAAAGAAATTAAATTCAAGAAATCAATAATTTGGGCTTTAAGTTTTCTTTTACATTTTTCTAAAAGACAACATTTAAAATCAGTAAGTAATTCAACTTTTAAAACTGAAAAATGAATTTAAGATATTCCTTTAAACAACTATAATTGTTAACCATTTAAACAATAAACTATACAAAGGAAGGTGAGGTTTTGCTATCCGACATTGGTATTTGTACAACCAAGCACTTAAGAAGCAGGCTAAAAAAGGTGGGCCAAGAGATGGAGCAATGTAGGTTAATGGGCCTTTCACTGTTTGGGCCTCTAAGTAAATAATTCTTTTCATTAGTAGTAGGAGTTGAGCTACACATGAAAACTGGTACTGGGTCCTGCTGATTCCAGTTAAGCTAGCAAATAGTCAAATAGACCCCTTTTTTTAGCGATTTTTATTTGAGCGATTTTTTTAAGTTATAACCAGACTGCCTTTTAGGCCAGTTCCAGGGTTGTTCGGTCGAACCGGTTGAGCCAGTTCTATTCGGACCGATTTTCAAAATATTGTCAAAAAATTGGAAGACATGGCATAATAGAGAATAAAAAACCGCTCGACATTGATTGAAGAAGAAACCAAAAAGTATTTTTTTCTTTCCTCCAATATCACCATGCAGCTGCAATCTTTTTTTCTTCTATACGTTTTCCCACTATGTGCATCAATTTTGGCATCCAAAGGCAAAAACCTAACCTGCCGCCTTTTGTATTTTAAATTAGTGATACCACTATTGCAAATAAAGCCCTCCAACTTAATTGAAATCGACCATGGGCCAGAAACAATTTAATTGATATGATATTGTATTATATATATTCTGTGATACCTTGGGGGAACTTCTATTTTGTGTTTGGGCTTTGGGTGAGCTCAACTGTTTTTGCCTGGGTATACAGATCAATATGGCTGACCATCTTGATAGCATAAAACTTAGTAACTTACAACTGGAAATTTTGTATTTGTATACTTTTGAGAGAGAGAGGGGGGGGGGGGGGGGGGGAGGC
>NW_019231313.1:493989-498418 GCF_002742605.1 Olea europaea var. sylvestris
ACCCATTTTTTATTTGAGGTGAATTCAAAATTGGTCGAATTGTGTAATCGTCTATCGTGCATATGTTAAATAAGGTCGTTACGAAAGAAGCTTGAGATGTGTATGAACAAGCGGGGATGGACTCCCAGTGACAGACCAGAGTTTTCAGTGGACCTCACTCATAGGCTAGAGGGGAAAATTGTAGATGTAGGGCCTTGGCCGATTTAATATGTTTAATTAATTGGGCCTGCCAATTAGGAAAGTGAATTGAAGTTGGGAGACTAGATATGCAATGTTGGTGGTCACCAATATAAACAAAAAACTAGATCTGATTGGTTTTTAGGAATAGAGCAGCATATACACGACCATAGGGAAGAGCACCAAAAAGATAGAAAGAGGGTGCAATGCTGAGTTGGTCCATCTTTGAGGAAGACATATTTGATTTTTGGGGTTCTTCTGTTTCAGCTCTAGTTTTCCACCATTGATTATTTGCTGATATGTTTCACTATTTTATTGGTGTAGTTTTCCATTTATTATTATTATACACGATTATTTATTGTGAGCCAAGAATGCTGTTTTCGATGTGGTGTGTTGTGATGCCTCTTGATTTTGGGGCATAAATCTTGAGAGACCATTGTACTACTTTTTTGGTAATAGTGGATTTTGTTGGTTTGCTCATTGATTTTCCCTTTGTCTTAGAGACGTTCAATAATTTTGATATTTCTTGTAATTGTTTATTCCATAATTATATTGCTTGCACTCGTTATTGGTTGAGTTGATTGGATTCTTATTTTATTTACACAGTAAAAGGGGAAAATATACATTGTGGTATTACATTTTGTATTGGTTTAATTTTTTTCCCCACACCATAACCATTTTGTTTTTGCCCATTCCCATCACTAACTCCACTTGAAGCTGCCAGTACGAACACTCCAAAATCATATTATAGCAAACACGTGGCTAGAACAAAAGAAGCTCTCATGGAAAATGAAAACTGTATAAGCAATATGAATACGACTGAAAATTTCTTAACTTCGTGCCACCCAATATTTTCTTTAGCTAACACTGCACAATGAAGACACCACAACATAGATCACATGTCATATTACACATAGACATCAAATTCTCTATTTCTGTGTCAATCGAACAAGACTTTTGAACTAATCCATGTGTACACATTACATGGGTTAATATTAACATTGTCTATGTGTACAAAAATCTTATTCAACAAAAAGATAGCAAAAATAACCAATTAACAAGGCAAAATAAGAAACCAAATGTAAAGCTTTTATTTTTCACATGGCTTGAATATAATATTTGAGCCTTACATGTACGGGATAATGACAGGTTTTATGTGGATCAAGATAGACAAAACAATCTATGTGTTAATTGCCTCGCCTAAAAGTTTAATTTGTTAACATAAGGCACATTTATCTACTTAAATGTTGTCTACAACAAGCCCTCACATGCAAACGGAATTCATATAATCATCAAAGGCAGGGCTTTGACATAATTTCATAAAGTATTGACTGCACCTAAACCCAAGTCTTTTATCTCGCTCTTGTACTATGTTGACCAACTCGGCCAAAACCTATAATGTTGGAGATAGAGAGATGCGCCACAGTTTTTATTTGAATCTTTTCTTCAACAAAGTGCATGCAATCAGTTTAATTTTCAATCAAATTAATGTTTCAGTGCCTAGAAATTAAAATTTTCCAATCCATGAAAAATTATAATAAATTATACAAAAGATAGAGCAACGAGGATTAATATAGTACCAACCAGAAGGGATCGCCAGGGCCCGAACCGCATTGATGAAACGCCATCACGGCCCTAACCTTCAGTCCGAATCGTTGCGCTAACAAAACAATTTCTAAATACCCCTGCCAGTTGTAAGTTCTCGGAATTTCCCTCTCCACCAGTCCCCACCACACCTCCATCACCACCCCTTCCACTCCCGCAGCCGCTAGGGCTCGGAACGACTGTGCCATCGCCTTCTTCCGCTTCATCGTCTGCGCGGAAGGACCCACGACATCCATGGGCAGCGTCACATACACCGGCCACGGCCCCTTACGCCGCCGATAACTGTGTTTAAGCTCGTACATCAGCTCTCCGTCGGACGGAGTTGATGAGGCGTTGAGCTGGGAGACGATAGCTGGACGGTGAGTCACAGGGCGGGTCACGAACCCATTTGGACGAGTTAACACTGGACATGATGAGAAACGGAGGGAGCGAGGGAGGCGAGTTGACTCTGTGCGCCTACAGCAGAAGGAGGAGGCAGAGAAACTGGGAGCTGAAGGCGATGCGATCGCCATTGTAATTGAAGTTCAAAGAAGTGTGTGCGGGTTGTGAAATTGGAATCACAAATTCATTTCTACTGAAATTAAAATTAGAGATTTCAAATTTTAAAATTTCGAAGGAAATATTTTTCTAGAAATCACCCAACCCACAAGTTTGTTTCATGTCTCATCACCCAAATTATATTTTAATTTAATTTAATTCATTCGATTTACATTTTTTATTTAAATTTTGTAACTTTGTTATGCCCTCCTTCAAAAAAAAAAAAATAATAAATAAATAAATATATTGTTATGCCAAAAATATAAGATGAGTTCCCACCTTCTTGGTTAGAGCATTTTCAATAATAATATAAGATTGAATGCATTTAACTTGTCGTATTGGGGCTATTTTCAATTTTTTTAAAACACTCAGAATGTGTTTGGTATGTTATTTTTAAAAATGCATTTATGGAAACAATAAGAATTTTACAACATAAAATTGAAAATCACTTTTTGACGTTTTTGACGTTTTTGATATTGAAGAAGCTCACTCAAAATAAGAAAAATGAACTTAATTTTTTTTTCAAATTAAAATATTGATAAAATCACACAAAATCGACCGAAATACAAATATACATCCCTCTCTCTCTCTCTCTCGTCTCAAGCTCTTCTAAAAACCTAGTGAATAATCCATTTCTTTGGTGCTATTTCTCGAACTATTTCTAAAAATTTAAGACCAAATAAGTTTTCTATATTTTTTTCTAAGAAACAATTTTTAAAATGAGACAAACCAAATGCGTTTTCTACAAACTTAAAATAATCTCTCGATACAAAAAATAGTAAATGAATTCAAAACTAAAAATAGAAAACAGAAATACAAACCAAATGCACCCGTAATTTACATCTTTTTTTTTGTTTTTTTTTTTTTTTGTTTTTACAGTTTTTGTCAGGAATGCAATTTGTATTTCTCAACTTGAGAGGTTTTCACTTTTCAGCCACCATAAATATCTGAATCTCTATTTTATACCTACATTGGAGATGCTACAGATTTAGGGTTTGTTTGATTTAAATTAAAAAGTAGGAAGAAATTTTATATTTACATACAAAATTATTTTATTGAGAGAATGCGTGGTTGAAATAAATTTAAGAAAAGTGAATTTTAAATAATGAGCTTCAGATAGAAATTTAACATCTATTTGGTTTAGCTAAAAAGTGGATTAAAATTTAAGTTAAAATTAATAATTAATTTTTATCACGTTTTTCATGGGATCCACAATTTTTTAATCATATATTTTATCAATTTTTATTAAAATTTACTAAAAATCTGATTTTTATTCCAACCAAAAAAGGTAAGTATTGGTTATATTTACACTACGTATTGTATTATTAAATATATATAAGTTAAGTGATTAGACTTGAACAAATTGAGCTACTGTTCGACCTCATTTTTATAGGAAAATATATTTTGAAATAGTGATTTTTTTGAGAAATGTGTGATGAAAAAAAAAAAATTTAGTTTACGTGAAAAATATTTTATAGGAGAACGCGTGGTTAAAATGATTTATGAGAAAATAAATTTTTTTTTATTTTTTTTAAATGGAGCCCAAAAGAAGTTGAAACTTGAGTGTTCAACTTAAGGATTATTCTAAGTGTACACCTTATTCTATGTGTACACCATAAGGTGTACATAATAGATTACACTTCATCGCCCCCGATACATAATCCAGTGGTGCAAATGATAGAAGTGAGGTAGTCTCAGCTTTGCCGGTAGTTGCAGTGTGAGAGTTCGATTCCTGAAATATGAAATTGGACTCTTTGTGGGCATCAGTGTACTGGCAAGCTCTTGTTCCCTGACCTGTTGGGACACATCTCGCGATTTACCTCCCTCAGGGGCGATGGAGACCCTCAAGGTTGGGGTTTAACCTTTTTTTAAATTACACCCCTCACATAGAAGGGGCCACCAATATTTTATTATATGTGAACCCTCCTACATGTGAGGGTGTGTAATGCTTTTTGTGCACCATTGTGTACACATAACACAATTCTCAACGTAAAATGATCTGAACTTGTAAGTTGGATCAACTATATATATATATATATATATATATATATATATATATTTTTCATATATATGCTCAATACATATACATTTCGTCCCTCAAACTTTTCTG